>NC_068986.1:8023582-8026209 GCF_001194135.2 Octopus bimaculoides | reverse complement strand
TATATATATATATATTACTGCTTGTGTTATATTTGGGAATAAAATCCAAGATATTCTAGATTTCTGTGCTTTATATGTAAATTATACATATGTGCATTTTGCACATTTCAAAATGTTTGAATTTATAACAAAAACATTTTTGTGATTACATGTGCATAACAGTTTTCTTCTCTGACGTGAAAGAATTTCTCAGAATGGCATATATAAATATTTATGTGAAACATATTATGTATTGGAAGTTGATGTAATTATATATTTCTTAACTTTCGACTTATCACAGGTAGATAAATATATCATTTATATGCATATTTAATCCTAAAGTGACAACCAGTTATTAAATTATAATCGGCAACGAAGAGTAATTGCTTAGACATGTCACACGTTAGCTACCGAAATTAATCTTAATCAGAACAGTCTCTATTTACATTATTGTAAATCTTAAATTTCAGAAATAATTATTTGCACGCCTAGTTTCTTCTATGTTCTGTTTTGATTAAAATGCATGAGGAATATTTCTGAAGGAAATCGTTTTTCATTCTGCTTAGGTTGTAACGTTTTAAGATCAAATCAACATTTGATGTGCTGTAGCGCTTTTGAAAGGAAAGTATTGCGTTTAAGAACATTAAGACATTTTATAGATTACTACCAACACAGTCCTACACTAACCCAAATCAGGGTTGGGTTTTCCCTCAATAACATTGTATAAAGTTCTTGCCCTCAATAATATTATATGAATTTCCAGCTTTTCATTATTCCGCCGCAGTAGAGTTGTTTTCTTTTTCAATATTTAAAAAAATCCAGTCGTCGAAAGAATTAGTTCAATCTCTGAGAAGGAAAACAGAAATGTGGGAAACAAAATAAACAATCTCTGTATAAAAGAACAAAAGAAAAAAAGCAACAAAGTGATGTAATTAATGCTATGGATGAAATTAGGCGACATTATTTTGTGTATTTATAACGGTTCTATATTCTGGAGTTTAAACATAATTTTCAATTTATACTTGAAATCAAATACATTGATTGAAGCATATCACCATGTAAGTTATATTCATGTCATTCGGATTTTTGGAGATACGAAAGAAAGGATAATCAATAAAATAACCACCAGTCATAAAGATAGCAGCACCCTTAATAATTCTAGTTTTCAGCCATTATAAACAATTACATACACAATTATCTAAATTACTAGTGATAATAAAGACTTTATAATTACATGAGTAACATATCACATCCTTGGCATATTTACAAAATTACATCTTGTTTAGCTTATAATAAATAATTGCTGTAGATGATATAGGATTTAATGACTTAAAAATGAAAAATTTGTACATTTTGTTATTATTCGTTCTTATCCTCTTTAATATGTGCAACTCTCTTGACATTATTTGCATTAATTTTGCTACTATTTCCTTAATGAACATCTTGGTTACAATATTATTGACCATGAAAAAGTAAATTCAGACTCACCGCCGAGATATATATAACATAACAAAACGTGTTAAAAACGTACCTAATTCGTTGATGCATTTCAGCATTATCTTGCTGTACGATTTAAGTCTTAATCCTCCATAAGCCGAAAGTAAATATGTCAGCATATCGTCGTAACTTAGATATCATTCCATGCGTCCCTTGATAAACTGTTGCCAAATGGTGGTGTAACTTGCCTCATTTAAACTTATTACATTCAATCAGTAGACAGATCTAGTTCTTACAAATATTTCTGCACGCATGCGTCAAAACTCTAAACCCACTCGAGGAAAGGCTTTAACCCGCTGCATTATAAAGTTCAGCTCGGCTCAGGCGTCTTTCAAGAAAGTTATTATTGATTCCTCGTGTAAATGGGTGACGAATATTATTATGAATATTCTACGCTGTACAGCGTGTTTGGAAATTAAAATTTGAACGACAATTTCATTATGCAATTAATGAAATTAATTACGCCTCTTTGTGATATTTTTTATTACCATCCGGCCACATCTTCCTTTTTAAGTCCACTTTTTCAATATTTTCATATCGAAACTGATTTAGCACTTTCACCAGGTAATATCTAACTTAAATTCAAACCTATTTAAATTGCTTTAACATTTTAATTATTGCTGCTCTTATCTATTTAATGAACGCAATTTAAATATAATTTCTTTGACAAGATATGATTTAATTTAGTTTCATTTTAATCGCTATTAGTATCCTTAGCAAGATTTAACTTTATTCCATCATTAATCACTTTACTTCTAAATCTCATTTATTGCTTTAATTACTTCTCTTTAATAATGTAAATACTTAAACCACAATTAAACCCCTTGATTAACAATTCAATTTGTATTTGTGAATTATTACCCTTAATTTCACTTAATACTGGCACATAACTTGATTTATGTGCCAGATGCATGCCAGTTGGCCCTTTTATTGAGATTGCGGTATCCTGATAAAGGCCAAAATTTGATCTCAGTGTTATTGTTTTTACCATTGATCAGCGTCTGACGAAACGTTACAAGGTTTGTAAACCTGGAATCACAGCATCATTCATGTTATCCGAATAGATTTAACTCTACCGCATTACAACTCGTATTGTGAACTCTTCTATGATTTCATTTGAATCGACATACTATACATAGGCAGGCACATAT
>NC_068986.1:8016866-8023572 GCF_001194135.2 Octopus bimaculoides | reverse complement strand
ATATATATATATATATATATATATATATATACACTCGCATGTGTATATGCGTGCGAGTGTATGTATGTGTGTGTATGTATGTGGTATGCGTGTATGTGTGTGTATGTATGTATGTATGTATGTGTGTATGTATGTAAGTAAATGTGGCGAGTTGGTGGAATTGTTAGCGCATCTTACAAATGCTTAGCGGGATTTATACCGGTTTTATGTTCTGCGTTCAAATACCACCGAAGTCTCCTTCACCTTGCATCCTTTCGGGGTTGACAAAATAAGTACCAGTTGATCAATGGCATCGATGTAGCCAATATGTTCCCTGCTCCTAGCTTTTAGGTTTTGGGCCTATAGCAGAAAACATATAATAATAATATAGGTTTAGCAGGAGGAATAAAACTCAATACAAACATACATACATACATACATACATATACATACATACATACATACATACATACATACATACATTTCAGTTTCTTCTATAACTACAGCTAAAAAGAATTTGTTTACCTGTTGAGCTGTTGTTTTCGCTCTGTTTCTCAATTGCATTGTTGATGTTATGTCCAGCCATGTTGTTTGTTGTAACTCTCTCTCTATGGAATATACAAGTTTCAGTCGAAAATCAGTACGATCGTGAATAAAAGACTCCCTCAGTTAATTCATCTGAAGATTAACCAGTTATTTAACAAGGCTGATAGTTGTGGCTCCAAAGTTGGAGATAATATTCGTCGTATTTTTTGATAAATAGTCTCCCACGTCAAATACACGACTTGTCGCTTCGAATGTTTATGTATGTATGAATACATACATACATACATACATACATACATACAAATCTGCACATACATACATACATACATACATACATACACACGTACATACATACAAATCTGCACATACATACATACATACATACATACATACATACATACATACATACAAACAAAAATACCCTGTTGGTGATGTTGAAATTCCAGTGAAGGAACCTTGGATCTAGGTTAGAAACCGGTACTTTCTCTATTGGCAAGAAATTTTGAAATAAACTGAATACATACATACATACATACATACATACATACATATTCTTCTTCATATACACACAAGCAATTAGACTACATTGGGAATCTGCAATCAACAAAAGCTGCTGAGTGTATAAGTCATGACTAGAGGAGTGAGGAACAATACTCAATATGAAAGATAAGAGCAAAGGTAATACAGCTATCAACTATAGACCAATCATTTGCTTACCATTAATGTGGACGCTGTCAACACGATCGCTTTCAGAAAGTATTTACGAACACCTTGACAACCAGAATTTACTGCCAGGAGAACAGAAAGGTAGCAGGAAGAAGGCGAGAGGAACACATAATCTATTATATATAGAGAAAGCAGTTCCAAATGAAGTAAAAACTAGAAAGTCAAATCTAACAATAGCATAGATAAATTATAGGAAAGCCTATCACATGATTTCACACTCATGGATAAGTGTATGTTTGACTATGTTCAGTGTAGGAGACAACATAAGAGAATTAATTAGCATTAGCATGAAGAAATGGAAAGTAGATCTATACTCAGGTGATGCACTCTCAGGGAAAGTTAATATAAAAAAAGTAGTTTTCCAGGGGGTAGTCGCTGTTCCATTTAATATTTGTTCTGTATTTGACCCCACTCAGTTTAGTATTAAGGAATTCAAAGGCAGGGTTTCAGATCAGAAATAGTAAGGGAAAAATTAACCATTTACTCCAAATGGATGATCTGAAGCTTTTTAGTAAGAATGAAAAAGTGATAAATTACTTAATGTAGAAACTGCAGAAATGAAAACGCAAATTGTGAAGGAGTACAACAGAAGGGTGAGGAAGCTAATGAAGTGAAAGCTAAATGGTTCGAATCTTGTGAAGGCTGTAAATACTTGGGCAGTATCATTACTTAGATATTCAGAAACTTCTGTAGATTGGGGAAGAACTAAACTAGCAAAGCTATATAGAAGAACTAGGAAGGTGTTCAATATGAATGGGGGACTCCAACCATGGGCAGGAGTAGCAAGATTATACCTACCTAGAAAGGAAGGTGGAAGAGGGTTGGTATCAGTAGAAGACTGCGTGGAGTTAGCTAGAATTGATATTGACACCTATGTAGTTAATAGTGAAGAAAGTTTACTAAAAGCTGCTAGAGTCACCAAAAAAACATAAGGAAACCAAAACACAAAACGAACAGAAAAAGAACAGAAATTATCTGCCTGGCAGGAGAGGGCTTTGCATAGTAGATTCCCAAAGATAGTTTCAACAAATAATAGTAGTGAGACATGGTTATGGTTGCAGAAAGGAAAGCTGAAGAGGGAGACAGAAAGTTTGTAAAGGACTAATTAAATAAAAGCCAAAATAAACAAAAACCAAGTAGATTCCCAAATGTAGGTTGTGCAAATCAAAAGAGGAAAGCGTTACTCATATAGTAACGGAATGTAGCCTGCTAGCACAGAAAGAATAAAAGAAAAGACATGGACAATCTAGAGAGAGAGCAATCTACTGGGAGCTTTGTACAAAGCTAGGATTTGAACATACTGATAAATTGTATGAACATGAACCTAGTAAAGTACTAGAAAGTAAGAAATACAAAATGTTGTCGGACTTTAACATTCAGACTGACAGAAACCAGAAGGCCTGATTTGGTGGTAGTAGATAAAAAGAATAGAAAGTGTCAGATAATTGACTTTACAGTCCCAAATCATGAAAAATTAATATGAGAAGTATAGAAAAAAATAGCAGGACCTAGCTATTGAATTACAGAGACTATGGAAAATGCGGGTAAAATATATTCCAGTAGTTATAGGTGCACTGCGAACTAGCCCTAACGATCTGAACAGATGGATAAAGGAAATAGACATAAAACCCAGTTTAGCAGAGCTGCAGAAAGCAGTGTTGCTAGGGACAGCTAGGATACTTAGGAAGGTTCGTAGCACTCAAGGTTACCTGCTGTAACCCAATAGGAGGGTTCTTGGCATCTAAGGTCATTTGTAGATCGATGTTAGGATTCTTTTCTTTTCCAACAGTTTAATCTGTTGAGTGTATATGGATAATAATAATAATAATTAGAAGAAGAAGAAAAAGAAAAAGAGGAGGAGGAGGAGGAAGAAGAAGAAGAAGAAGAAGAAGAAAAAGAAGAAGAAGAAGAAGAAGAAGAAGAAGAAGAAGAAGAAGGAAGAAGTGCAATGATATTAATTATAATCGACAATATTTACCGTTTTTTTTTGTCTTGTACATTCATTGTTCTTTATTTGCTGTGTGTACATACAAATAATGCACTTGTTCCATTTAATTGGTTCCTGAATGACTCCTCTTACTTGTCGAAGTACATGAACGAGTTGTTATCATTTCGCTAGAACACAAAACGGTCAAAATTAATACTGTTGGAAGGATGTATCCATGATAGACAGATGAACTGAGTGCTGTAAAAAAAAATGTATAAACAAAGACTCTTCGAAGTATTAAGCTAAAATCTGGTTTCCTGGTTTCCAAAGCCATGAGCTGCGAATCCAATGCGATATTTCATCAGTCATTGGAACGTTACACAAGCTGGGAAGATACACAGATTTGTCTTCAATATGCGTATACACCCCAATGGAAGTTTCAAATAACTTTATAATCCGTGAAACTAAATAATTTTGAACGATAGCATTCAAGAGATCATCTGATAAATTATTAATTTCTGGTAAAAGAATTTTTCTTCATGCAATTACATTAACATAACATTGAATTTAGTTTCAGAGATTTCATGCGTTTGTACTCGATTAATACTCCACACTTTCTTTACAAAAGTACTAAGTCAATATTATATTTAGCGTAATTAGAGACTTGATAACAATTTACGAGACTTAGTAATAATTCAAATGAGTATAGAGGCTGAATATGAATTATGTTATAAGAATGAAATAGTAGTTGGTAAATAAGAAAAAATGTGATGAATTGAAAACTATAATAATGTAGCTAGACAATATTTATTATGCTAACTTTAAGAAATTGAAAAAATCGAGTTATATGATCAGAAAATGATATACATCGTTTGTGTGTCTGCCACAAATTGTGGATTATATTAGGGAAATTAAGATATATTTTCATTTAATTCATTCAAATATAATTTGTGCTCGTGACTACAAATGTTTTTATTAACAAAACATACAGGGAGAAAGAGAGAAAATTAGTGTTGGCTTTCGATGGGGACGTGTGATTGAATGACAACTGAGATATGTTCTTGCTTAAAATCCTTTCCTATCAGCGATGCGTCTCCTTCATGATTCTGTTTCAATTTCTCAACGCTGCCATTGAAAAACGGAATCTGGAAATAGTGTACTTCACGCGTTTGTATTTGGTCGAATTAACATGTGGTAGGGGAATTACATGCTATTTTTTGTTCTCAATAAGTCAGACGATTAACTGTTCAGGAAGTAAGGAAAATTTCTGATACTACCGTCATTGTTCTCTTCCATGTATTTCTATTGCTCTCTATATATGGGAGATTAGACGCGCCCTCATACTGTTAGATATGCTGCCTACTAGGGGCCATCAAAAACCCTGAAATATACAAAATGCTTTCATATCCGAGTGTTTCATTAAATCACGTTCCTGTCAAGGACGATATCCTCTTTTCGCAGTTAAAGTCTTATGAACTGACTTGAGCCATGAAGCTTCACGAAAAGTGTTAAATTTTGGCTATCATCGCCTAACTTTTAGTGTCATGAAATCGCTAGATTTAAGGTAATAAATTCACCTACTTCTAATTAAACTGTGTTCATGCTAGCAAATACCAACTCCTATTTAACATTTAGGAAAGCTATTATCTAATTAATTATCGCTTGCTCTATGCCGTATTCCATCGACACCACAATTCACTTCATATTATCCATTATTACCTGTCAATCCTCACTTTAAGAGGTCAGACATTTTCTCTCAGTACGTTTCATATTCAGGAAAAAAAATTCACCTCTGAGGTAACTCTTTCACTTGAGCATTATCTCAAGGTGTATAGTTTGCTTTCTTTTTTCTCATGCTGGTTCTACGGTTCTCTATTACTTTTGGTACCAGTACATCAAATATTTCACAGATTACTTCCACGGAAATTTCTTCCCGATCTTGAGTATGTCTCTTCCTTAGTTGATTTATATGTCTCTTATGTTCATCGTGTGACACTTAAATTAGATACATTATACGTCCAATTTTTCGGGTACCAAGGCCATCTTCCCAGCCCTTTTCACCGTTTCTATAGGTCTTGAGATGCACTTTATCACATATCTCGACCTATTTCGTTGGCTCTCTCGTATTTCCTTTACGTCATTTTTTCTTTGGTAATAGCCTTGTCAAAAATGGATTTTATTCTTCTTGCGAACATCAATTCTGCGGGAGACTTTCCTGAATTTGTACTTGGATTGGGGGTCACTCTGTATATTCTTAAGAAATTTGTCAGTGCTCCGTCGTTATTTAATTCATTCCTCGCTTTTCTTAACGCACTCTTAAAAGTGTCCACAAATCTCTCTACCTAACCGTTTGAGAAGGTGGAGTGAAAATATGCTTAATCGCATGCCTTTTACAGAAGTTCTTGAATTTATACCCAGAGAACTGCGTTCCGTTGTCGGAAACTAGCATGTCAGGGACAAATTATCGCGCAAACAATTCGTATAAGAACTTTTAGAGGTTGGTCTATAGCACCTGCAAACCTCTTGCCATTTAGTACGGCTATCTACCGTTTATTGGTCCGGCATAGTCAATGTGTAAACTAGACTATGGGCTCCCCGTCTCTGGCCACGATTGATATTTTACTGGTGCGCATTTAGCCGCGAGCGCGCAACCTCAGCACGTTCTGACAAAGTTTTCGATATCTCGGTCCATAGACGGCCAATAGACATAACTCCTCATCAGAGCCTTCATGCTTGTCATTCCTGGATGTCCGTAGTGAAATTATTGCAATACATGTTTTTTGTAATGTAGTTAGGACCAACACTATTTGGGCATACATTAGAATATCGTCGCAAATTGAAAAACCACTGGCATTTGAACTGTGGATCTTGCATGAACGACCTCACTTACTCAGACCGCTACTATTTATATTAAGTAATCCAGTCCATTCACGCGAGGGGATGTCGTACTCTAACACAACACACACACACAGACACCCCCCCCCCACACACAGGTACATTTAAGTATATTTCATATACATTACATTAAGTATATGAGGTCGATAATGTTAACTACACTAACACTGCTTCTATTTCATATTTGAATTTATTGTTCCCTGTGCGTGTGTCCCTATATACCAGCGCAAAGTTTTCACGCTATATGCATACAAATCGTGGACTGGATGTATGATTCTTTACCGACCCTAGTTCGGGTAAGTGATGTCAGTAAGCTACGAAAAATGGAGAAACATCGATGCCCGTCACTCCTGAATGGGATCTGGGGTCAGTTATCTCGCCTGTTCATGACCCTCGGGTGTTAACAACTGGCGCTTTGAGAGAGTAATCTCCATCACGCCATCTCGCATCCTCCGGATATATATACAAGGTATATACTTTAAGTATATGTGATCGATAATGTTAATCTTATTTAGTTACTTCATTTTATTATGTTCTTGTTCGTCTAATAATGCGAACGTATATATGTGTGTGTATGTATGTATGTATGTATGTACGTATGTATGTATGTATGTATGTATATATATATATATA
>NC_068986.1:8014288-8016591 GCF_001194135.2 Octopus bimaculoides | reverse complement strand
TGTTTCAGTCATTTTGACTGTGGCCATGCTGGAGCACTGCCCTTAGTCGAGCAAATCGACCCCAGGACTTATTCTTTGTAGGCATAGTACTTATTCTATTGGTCTCTTTCACCAAACCGCTAAGTTACGGGGACGTAAACACACCACCATCGGTTTTCTAGCGATGCTGGTGGGGGGACAAACACAGACACACAAACATATACACACACATGTACACACACACACGCACACACACACACATATATATACATATATACGACGTGCTTCTTTCAGTTTCCGTCCACCAAATCCACTTCGGTCGGCCCGAAGCTATAGTAGAAGACACTTGCCCAATGTGCCACGCAGTGGGAATGAACCCGAAACCATGTGGTTGGTAGGCAAGCTACTTACCACACAGTCACTCCTGCGCCTACACACACACACACACACACACACACACACACACACACACACACATATATATATATATTTATATGTGTATGGGTATATATATGTGCATATTTTCCTTACCTTTATACACCTGTGCATATATTTGTTTTTATTTTTACGTTTATATTTATATATATATATATCTGTATGCATGTGTGTCTGTGTCTGTGTGTCTGTGAATCCATGTGTGTGTATTCATGCGCCCACTGTATTTATATTCACCGCCACTTTCATTTCTGCGTGCGTAAGTATGCAAGCCTATCTTTAAATTTCCTTTATTTGTTTATTCACTTATTTACTGAATGTCGTAAAGGGGAAACCGTTTGTAGAATACATATTACCCACGTGACATTTTAATTGTTCCAGAACAATTCAGAGAAATACCATTATCGCTGGTATACAAATGTATACCGCCTTCATTTAAAAATAGTTTGATAAATGCAAACGCACGAAACTGTGAGCACTTGAGTCACATTGTACCCTTTGCCGATTATAAATATATATATATATTAGTTGAATATTGTGGTATATACATTATTATGTTATACGTATTCTTGTTGAACATTGTAACACCTATCCAACTTTTCTATCGCATTTCATTGCAAAAGATAAAATTAAAATCCTTTTGCAAACTTTACGTTGCAAAAAAAAAAGAAAATACGTTGCAAAATTAGATATGGGGAGAATTTCCTATCTTCTTGTATTAGAAGTTATATATATATATGTTTCCGTTGGGAAATCTACGTATGGTCTTCATTTCCAGCCAAGTAAAAATCCTGACAGAAAAAGGAAATTAGCAAGAGATTTTACTTGGAGAAAGTAAAATAGTAATGAAAGTAAAATAGTAATGTATTTCAGTAGCTGTGTGATCGTGTAGATGCAGATGGTGAAGCTTCAAAATCATTTACCCCGAACTGACTTTCAAGTGATATCTCACCAGAAAAGTAGGCTTCTGCATCTCATCTAACTAGTTGTGCAATACTTGCATATTTTTTGTACGAAAGACATGTCATATATTAAAGATGTTAGATACGGTAGCCTTTGGGAAATATCCCAAACAATAAAAATGATCTTTATGCTTACAGGTGTAACCGAATTTGGCCTGCATTTCTAATTTGTTGAAGGGATGTACTGATACCTGCCAATTGGTTTTATCGCCAAGTTCATGTTTTCATATAATATTTGAACCCAGGGAAACGTTTTAAAAAGCTTATAGTTGTGAAGAAGCAAACTTTGAAACAATGCTCTATATATTTCCTATATGTTAAGAATTTCTACAGTAATTCTTACCCTGTGTGACGAGGGAAATAGTAAAGAAATAACTTCTCGATGTGACGAGTCCGCTTCCCGGTATTGATTTCACTTCCATTACAAGTTTATCTGTCATAAATGTAAGTCTGTCATAAATGTAAGTCGTTATGCGAAGAAGAAATATTTGTCATTAGAGATTAAGTAACATATAAATTTACCTTATCTAAATTTCAGCTCTGTTTTATAGCTTCTTTTTTTGTCTTTCGTCTTTTGTTGTCTTTACAGTTATATATCCTAGAGTTTACTTTACCAATAGATCTTTAATAAGTATTTCGACCAATAAAATGATGCTGTCAATATGCAACACATTATTGGATATTAAAATGAAGACCAATTTATTTCACATCATAGCAAAACGTGGTTAATAACCTGAATAATATGCATCAAATGTGAGCGACTAGTGCACCAGAGACTCTAATGTGGTAGATGTCATTTATTTTACAGCAACTAACTTGGTGTCAAGCATAATCTTGACATTTAACTCCTATTGATTTACTGATTTACTTATAGTATACGTAATATAATATTATGCACACACATTATCATATATATATATATATATA
>NC_068986.1:8012553-8013979 GCF_001194135.2 Octopus bimaculoides | reverse complement strand
ACACACACAATAGCATATAAAAAGCAACTGTAAGTTGTCACCATCGGCAGTCCCCAGTCAAAATTCCCCGTGCATGCTTTAAATACTGGCCGAACTCTAAATGCTGCACACAAAACTAATGGCAAAGTGCCATGGGGAGATGAAACATATTGGAAATTGATCCTAAGTCATCCACACGTGATAAGCTAAATGGAGATACGACCAGAGATCCTACATTCGCACACCAAAAAAGAAACATTGAAAGGGACATGTATGTAGCTTGTAGAGGAGACAGTAAACGTGTCTACATGAAGACCTATCAAACAAGGCGAAGGGGTACTCAAAGAATAAGAATAATCAGAGAGATATAACACATTATCCTTCTGGAAGTTACTGAATGGAAACCTAAACACGTAAGAAACTTTCCCTCTTCCTATCACTAAATCTCTTCCCCTCTTCGTCTCTCCCCCACTGTAAAAAGTTAAGAAAATAGAAAACATCGTTCATATTTATGTATAATGTTAATTTCAATTTTAAATGGCTGTGAGGATTTCATTTCCCTCCCTCTGCCTCTACCTCTTCACCCTTTTTCTCCACTGTTAAGAGAGTAAGAGACAAAGAAAAGAAAATCGATCGCATAAAATTCATAAAGGCTTTAAATGAACATGAACCTAAAAATATTACTTCACACTTTCTCACTCATAAGAATAGGACCTCTCATAATAATGATGATGACGATGATGATGATGACAACAGCAACAACAACAACAACAACAATAATAATAATAATAATCATAAGGTATACCTGAGGTAAAAGAACAGCTAAAGCAAGATATCCATACCAAAGCACAAAGAATCCACCGGTATGAGAAACACTAGCGTTTCTTTGAACAAAACAAACAGTTCAGCTCCAACCACAAAACATGCTACCAAGAACTTGGCAAAAATAAAATAGAGATAAATGCAGTACCAACAGCAGAAGAAGTGGAAGAATTTTGGAAAGAAATATGGTCAGCGAAGGGACAACCTCAAAAAAAGGTCTATCAAAACAATGAACACAGCATCCGAACTACCCTGCACCCGGATAACAACTGAAGAGGTCAACCAGGCGCTGCAAAAACTAAGCAACTGGAAGGTATCCGGGGACGACAAGATCCCCAACTTCTGGTTAAAATACCTAACAGGAACACATAAAAAGCTGGCTGAGAAAATTAATGAAATAATAGCAGAGCCTGATGTCTGAATGGCTCACGGAAGGAAAAACTATCTTAATTCCCAAATCCACCGAAACGGCAAGCCCATGAAATTACAGACCCATATTTTGTCTCACTACAATTTACAAAGCCTTTAATGTAATAATATCGCAAAGAATGGGTTCTTCTTCGTTCTCTCTCTTTTTCTCTCTCTCTCTCTACATATATATATATATATATATATATATATATAT
>NC_068986.1:8007583-8011950 GCF_001194135.2 Octopus bimaculoides | reverse complement strand
ATATATATATATATATATATATATATATATATATAGAGAGAGAGAGAGAGAGAGAGAGTGAGAGCGAGAGAGAGAGACGACAGTCTACTTTCAGTTTCCGCCAATCAAATCCACTCAGAAGTCTTTGGTCGGCCCGAGGCTATAGTAAAACACACTTGCCCAAGGTGCCACGCAGTGGGAATGAACCCCGAACCATGTGGTTGGTAAGCCAGCTATACGTCCACTCCTGCGCTTATCTATTTATATATATGTATTTATATAAAAAGAGAAACTTTAACTTCCCGAAGTATATCCTAATTAGTCAAATTGAATTTATTTTCTGAGAATGTTTCCCAACTAATGAGAATATTAATTCGGTTCTTTATTCTAAATATATGAATCCGCAAAATAAATCTTGGATAGAACCATTTCCAGGTATGAGCGTATTTATTTCGTGGAGGTCTTCCTAGAAACCTACATATTTCTTCAACAATTTAGTCCTTTGGAAAGGGACCAGATTCTCACGAAATCTTTCAATGGATAGTGATCGGATAGCATTAGCTGAACATGTACATAGACATATACAGACATAAATAGATAGACGCAGTCATGCGCGCACGCGCACACTACACACAAGCGCAAACATACTAAACACAAACGCGCGTGCGCACATCTCGTCTGTCAATACACATCTCTTTATCAACTCATAAACGAAGACAGTGAAAGTTAAAATAGATGTCTCTGCTATCAAAGTGAAAAATGCTTTCAAAACAAAAGATCCGTTAACTTAAATACCCGTCTAAATACCACACAACTCGGTGAATTTCGGTTAAAAATAACGAAAACACTAAATGAAAACAAAAAGAAATACACGCTATACTCACAGGAAAAGACACCCTAGCAGATTGTTTCGATCAGTAAGTAAATCAATAATTTGATTTTCTACACGTTTACTGCCAGTTTAGTTAAAAGAGAAACTCTAATGCCACTCACGATCATAAAGAAAACCTCGGAGACATAACATTATTTGGCTTATAGCAATAATAATTTCACATGCAGCTGCCGAGGCTATCTACTCATACATACATACACTATGTAAAGACATATATCTCTACAAATATATACGTCTCTATCACTCTTTCTCTCTCTCTCTCTCTCTCTCTCGCTGGGTATGTGTGTGAGCGTTTACGTGCGTGCCTGTGTGTGGGTATTTGTGTGTACGTATGTCTATGTTTATGCTCATTGTCGCTGGATATAAAAAGTGAAATACTGTACAAATGTTGACTTTTAAGAAGAATGAAATATATTTATCCTTCTCTTCTCGCCATTTTCCACTTCCAAATAGCGTTTTCGTTTCCTCCTCTTCTCCCTCCGTACTTTTCTTCTCTTCTTTCCCTTCTTCTTTTTTTTTTCTTCTATTCAGTTTTCTCGTCTTTTTCTTTCTCTAAGACTTGCATTACATTCTAAATACATCTCTTTTGCTTGACACAACTTCTGAATCTTTCTACAAACTCTTCCCATTCCTATGATTTTGTCTTTCATGTCATCCGTTCACGAAGTTCACCGCACTTGTTTTATCTACAGTTTTTTTGCAGTCATTTCGAGGAAAGACTGGATGAAGTGATTAGTGTCGCGTAGAGAAGGTTTGAGATAATAATATTGTCAGGATTTGAGAAGAAAACGGTTCGTGAAGCAGCTGCCATGTTCAGAAGCCTGATGTCATTAAAGAAAGGGAACAAAAGACATGTCTTTGAATTCGCAGCGTGTTGGTGTGTGAATATTTGCCAATCAATCCACTGGCATAACTTTGGTTGTAATCCAGTGTGCATGTTTGTTTGTGTGTGTGTGTGTATGTGTGTGTGTGTATGTGTGTGTGTGTGTGTGTGTGTGTGTGTGTGTGTGTGTGTGTGTGCATACTCCACACTGTCATAAATAGTTTCTGTCCCTATAATTTAAGCTTCGTCTATGCGGTAAAGTTTTGGCCAGGAGTGAACTTTGAAGTGCTAATGACCAGAGAATCTAAGGTCTCTTTTCTTGGCGGGTTCTGATTGTTTCTTCCTGCTGCAGAGACAAGATGATTATTTCCCGTTGAAGAATGACTCCAAAGCTATTGCAAATGGCTTTGGTGTCATTCGGTAATTATGAAACATTCACATTATCTGCTAATAATCTCTGTATATGGAAGATTATCTACATAGAAGTAACGTGTCAGAGGGGAGTGTCACGTATGTACCATATGATAACAGAAGCCCATACGTTTCATTCGCCGAAATGAAAGTTAACACTAAAACAATTGAGTCTAAGACAGAAATGTGTTCCTTAGAGATTCACGGAATCTGCACAGCAGCATACAGAATATATTTTCCATCTTATTTAAATATCACAGATTAAATCCTTTGAATTGAGATGACCCTTCGTCATAGCTGACTCATTGACAAACTCGGAATAACAGAAGATATACGTTGATAAATTTCAACTGGTAAACCTTAAGTCCAGAGTCGTAAACTTTTAAAGCTTAATAAACTAAGCCACATATTTAATTAAGAAATCATTTCAAATAACACGGTATGAAAGCATTCTCACATCTTATTTTTCTAATGAAATAAAATGTTAAACTTGTTTGACTTGTGAGAGAATATATCAATAGATATATTTTTCATGCGAGATCTTAATATAGAAAATGAACAAAATTTAGGAATGCGAACGTTTAAAAGGTTAAAATGAAAGAAGTAAAAATATGGTTAGACTTCTGTTCATTCGTACGTTATGAGATAAAATTTTAGTACTGTATGTAAGCATACTAAGCATCAATTGTTAGTTAATATAAGCTGTTGATAAATAATTCCCTATTTTGTTTTGCAAGAAATCGGAAACACATTTCAACTGTTTAAATCATGAATGAGAAGAGCATCCTGGGTACATTACGAACTCAGGAAACATCTGTAAAGAATGTGAAGCTTCATCAACACGACTATTACCAATTCTTACAATTTGTATTACTTTGCTGCGTGATAGAAAGTAGGAAGTAAGATTACTTTTAAAAGTTGTGCTATAAAAACCACAATGGGAAACCTGTTTAAAACTAATATACGGAGTAAAGTAATGGCTTTTCATATATTTTCACAAACAATCATATAATTGAATAAAAAGTATTTTCTATTATATAGCAGTGCAATGGAAAATATGTTTCAGAATATCAATAGATCCTGAACAGAGTTTGTTCGCATCCAATACAGCTTACGTAAAAGGTGAAAGCCATAAATATCTTTATTCTTAAGATATCGCATTCTTTTATGACTCGAAAGCTGACTAAGAATGGATTTATTTCTTTCAAAGAATATATTCTGATTGTCCAACCATACTGATTATATAGAATTCGTGAGCCTACTTTCCGAAAGAAATCTGCTTTCGCAAAAGCAATGACTCACAATATTGCTTATTTACTTTGATATAAGTATAATCAAAGAATTTTTGTATATCTCTCTCTTTTGAATGTGATAAAGACTATTCTCAAACAATACGTGATTGAAATATACGACAATTATAATAAGTATACTGAAACAATATCTCATTCAAAACTGGAATTGAGCTTCAAAGATGGAGAAAATATCGGTGAAATATGCATAAATGTGAGATTTTAAATATTTATGTATGCGATATATTTGTGTCTGGTTAATATCAAGTGATAGAGAAACAATGGCTTCAAGGTGAACGGAACAGACAGTTTAATTAAAATATTTGCTAATTCTTACAACTGCGTCATTGTTAAAAAAAACCCTTCAACTTTAGGTTTAGTTTAAGGATAGTTTAAGGATTCTCAGCATAATTCTTTATTTATAAAAAACTGTTTTAAATACAGCAACCATCAGTAAGAGTGGTAATTCGCATTCTCAATTTCCATACTAAATAAACGAAGACAACCTATAATTTCACAGCGATTTAAAAAAGCTAAAAACGAATATATTTCATGCTTTATTCATTTTTGTCAATTTATTAATGCTCAGAAATTTCTCAAGGAAACAACCTCTTCAGCGGATTAAACTATACCACACTGAGTGGAAGATGGAGATTTTTGCTTTATCGAGTTTCGACTTCTTTTTCTCTTTTTCTCAATTTGTCAAAGATAATGTTTCTCTATAAGGCTTCTTCAGAACACTAAGATACCGTTGATGCCCGTTAGAAATAGTCAACGAAATACAAAGTGTATGTATGTATGTATGTATGTATGTATGTATGTATGTATGTATGTATGTATGCATGCATGTCTGTATGAGTGTATGTATGTATGTATGTATGTATGCATGCATGCATGTATGTATGTATGTATGTATGTCTCTTTCTCTCTCTCTCTCTCTCTCTCTCTCTCTCTCTCTCTCTATATATATATA
>NC_068986.1:8006159-8007148 GCF_001194135.2 Octopus bimaculoides | reverse complement strand
CACACACACACACACACACACACACACACACACACACACACGCATATATATATATATATATATATATATACGATGGGCTTCTTTCAGTTTCTGTCTACCAAATCCACTCACAAGGCTTTGGTCGGCCCGAGGCTATAGTTGAAGACATTTGCCCAAGGTGCCATGCAGTGGGACTGAACCCGGAACCATGTGGTTAGTAAGTAAGCAAGCAACTTACCTCACAGCCACTCCTACGCCTATATATAGAAATAATTGAGATTCAGTTGAATTAGGTACTTAATTTGACGCACCAAGTCAGTCCGGTATTATCCGCATAGCTCGAAGTAAGATGAATAAAATGAAAATAAGCAACAGGATATGAAGTAGTGATGGAGTACGACCGTTTCAAGCGGCTCCATTTAATTGAAGAATGAAATCATTACATCAATTCAAATACAATGCCATCTTCAGCTGCAGAAATAAATAAATGGAATTTTAACAACTAGAACACATTAATATAATCTTTCTCAAATATTTTAACAGAGCAAGAAGATGGAAGAAATTCATGTTGTCGCTATTGTAGCTAAGAATATACTACACTTTTAAGCATAGCGGAGTCATTGCGATGTAAGGGATTGTAATTTATTTCTAATTTATTTATCTCTTTATCAACTACTAAGTCTAACACTAGTACACTGTTTATTTTGAATAAAGGATCAAAGTTGATAGCTCATGGCTCGGTCTTGTCATCTTTAGTTTGATTTTACACACACACGCGCGCGCGCGCATAGACACACATGTATATATATATATATATATATCACGTGACCACGTAACCGACCAGGCAATCAGATGCTGCTGCACACCGCTGGTCACAATGCGCTTCGCATTGTTTTAGCCTTCGAATAACGCCACCCCGATGGCTAAGTGAGCAGGCCAACATTTAGAAACACGAAGAAAGAGTGAGAGAAAGTTGGGTGAAAGAGTACAGCAGGATTCGCCACGCCACC
>NC_068986.1:8004406-8005244 GCF_001194135.2 Octopus bimaculoides | reverse complement strand
TATATATATATATATATATATATATATATATATATATATATGGTGGTTATCCACTCCTTATGCAGAGTTTGACCACTTCCTGTACCTATAACTTAGCCCCATCATGATATCTGATGTGGTTTTTTAAAGTTTTTTTTTATATAGTTATAGTAAAACAGTACAGCTAACATTAAGGCAAGGCAAAAACATCTCAAGTCGTATACAATATTATTATGGGAAAATATTAAAAATCTTACAGATGTTTCTGGGATATCCTCGAATATGGGATATTCCGTCATCAGAGACAAATAGGAGAAAATAGGGAAAATGAGAATGGCATATATTAATGAGATGACGACATAGCGGAAGGGAATAAAAGAATAAGCATAAAAGATTAACTTTCCGAAGTTATAGAAACAAGAGCACGAATCCTTAGGTGCAATCCTGCGTAGATCCATGTGGGTTAAAATCCTGGATCTTTTTTAAAACGGCGGCCACATTTTTCATTAACGAAACACTTTGAAACTTGGAACACTGGTAGAATGTGTCATATAAAACATCTTTTTCTCTTAGTCTTCTTTTAAAAAAAAGAAATCCCTAAGTTATTCCATGTTAAAGTTGTTGTATTTCTGTAATTTCAACCAATCACTGACGTCCATTCAGCCGATATACATTAAGTGCCGACTACATAAACAAACGATTCTGAAGCAATTCTATCGGTGATAGGGTTAGGGTTAGGGTTAGGGTTAGGGTAAAACAGCAAATTTAAAAAGAAAAAAGCAAATAAAACGAAGAAAAAAGAAAGAAAATGAAAAAAGCAGATTTAAAATGAAAAAAGCAAATAAAACGAAGCTATGGC
>NC_068986.1:7997605-8000105 GCF_001194135.2 Octopus bimaculoides | reverse complement strand
TGTTCCTAATTAAATCAAACGGTAGTATAAATTTTAAAAATGTGTTACCTGATATAATTAGTTAAGGTTGAATCACATTCAGCACTGTGTTTGCCTTACAATTCTTAGTATTGATTGTAGATAAACTTCTCCATTTCTTAGTGATATAGAACTACTCGATAAAGTGTGCATGATGAAGTATTGTTTTTACAGCGTATGTATACAGATAACAGATCATATTCCTTCAAATTTCTGGTATGGTCAACAATTTGCCAAAGTTGTTCTTTTGCATTCTTGTATGTATAATAATTTTAGATGGTGATATAAATCTGTGGATAAGAAATTCATATTTATGCTTGTATTATATACAATGTACACAAAATATTAACATAACTGTATTTAATGTGATTTTTAAGCGAAAACATTCTCTAAAATGCAGTAGAATTAAATCTCAGATTATTAATGTTCCATCATGATATCCATTAGGAGAGTGATTCCTTTTTAAGCCAAATTTCGTTAACTATATTTTAACTCTATCTTCAATTGGAAGCTGCCGCCTTCTCTTGAACTATATGCAAGATGATTATCTTGGACACAAAACGTTTAATTGTTACTAAACCCACCGGTTTAAGTTGGAAGCGGTTTGAATTTGCAAATGTGTTGAATATTTCAATTAAATATTGAAAATATTGAATAGGAATGAATTTAAATTTTCGTTGGTTTAAAATGCGCAGAATATGATTGGAAGCGTGTTTATATCTATAAAGACGTCATATTGCCTTATACTTTTGTTGAAAATTATATTAGTAGAAATGAACATCACTGATATTCGACAAGACGATAATATTTAGAACTCGTAGAGACAGTAAATAATTTCTAATTAATATATCTAATAATTACGATGATACTGTTTGTTTTCTCAAATAAATGCGTGATTAATTAAAACCTTTAATTTGCTGGAGGCTGATACTAATTACATCGCGTAGTAAGTGAAGTCTTGATCTATAAAAATATGTAAAAACAGAATATAAGATTTAAATTTCAGTCAAGTATTGATAATAATTTAGTCCATTATTTTGAAGAAACGTTGAGAGGAATCTTACCCTTGTGGATGCCTGGCAAGTGAGAAAGCTGACATTTTAATGCGAGTAAAGATGGTTTAGCAAGTATATCACGTTTAATTTTGCAGTTATGCTTTCAAGAGATATCTGTATCTAAACGCATGAAAGATTTTCCTGTAAGGAATGTCAATCCTGCATTCGCAACTATATTGACAAGGTAGCAATGTCTTTCTGCAATTCTTATATCTACCAAGGGATTATCAGATAAAACATGCATAATATCTAATATTTCGATTACACCAATCAATTGCTAATGCTAAATAATTTCTATTTAATGATTGAAATGCAGACCGTTTTTAAATCGTGATATTTTTTTTTTTCTGAAATACTATGCATTCTAGAATTAAGATGATGTGATCTTTTCGCTACCTAACCTAGAACTCATCATAAGTTGCTGTAGTTGTAACGTAGCCAAAATCTAGGTGAACTCTACTGACTCAACCATTACTTAGCTTTCACTATCCTACATGTATGATCTTATACTTTCGCCCTCGTGAGTAAGTGCAATCAATAGAACGTTCACTGCACAATAGTGAAGAAAAATCGATTCTGTATTAAGTAACTCAAGAGAAACGAATATTGAATCAGAAATATATCTGAAAATGCACTGATATCTATCTATCTATCTATCTATCTATCTATCTATCTATCTATCTATCTATCTATCTATCAACCGTTCTTTTTTCTTCCTCTCTTCCTTTCTTCCCCTCCTTCTTTCTTTCTTTCCTCTCTTCTTTCTTTCATTATTTCTTTATATAAATATGTATATATATGTAAAATATTTATATACATACAAACATACCTATCTATCTACACACACGCACGCACGCACACACATATCTAATATAATGCATGCAATACAACATATTCACTTACACGTTTACGTTTCTCTAAGTGCACACACGAGGTTTACAGTCTGTATTATGTAATTTATAATATAAAAAGATTTCTTTTCTAAACGGAGCTGAACCAATTTGTAAAGAATATCTTACAACTAATTTAGAACCAATATTTTATTTGAATTCATATTCAGGTGAATGGAATGCAGAATCATAGATACATAATTTAATGTATGAGCAGCAAGATATTGGAAGAGAGAGATGACTTATCGTAGCAACCGCAGTCATCTTTAGTGTTAAATACATAGTGTCTGACAACCAGTATTTACTTGATTATCTGCACGCAGACACACAGACACACAGGCACACAGGCACACACTCACATGCATTTACGCACATACACATACAAATATCTCTCTCTATATATATATATGTATATATATATATATATATATATACATCTAAATTTATATACATGGGGGTTTTTATATACATGGGGGTTTGTCACGCTGACTGCTTGATAAATTCTTATAAAGATTTTATCCTATATTATATTATATA
>NC_068986.1:7994356-7997428 GCF_001194135.2 Octopus bimaculoides | reverse complement strand
ATATATATATGTATGTATAAACATATACAATATACACAGATCTGGGTATATAGGTATGCATGAAATGTGTGTATACTTTACTGTATTAGATTATTCTTTCCAGTCATTGAGACACCGCCATATTTAAGTCAGTCGTTTCCCCTGTAACTGATTGTTTGGACGTTGGGGGGGGGGGGGAGAAAGAAGGACAACAAACCGGCGTGACATGGCGAGTGAGAAAGAATTTAATACCAAAAGATATTTCTGTTCTATACACCAAGTATTTGAGTTCCATATATACACACAAATGATTATATATGCACGCATTCCATGGGATACCGCACAAACAGACAGACAGACAGATAGATAGATAGATAGATAGATACATACATACATACATACATACATACATACATACATACATACCTAATTAGATACGCGCGTGCGTACATTACTGCGTGTAAGACGGAAAAAGTTGTAACATGCAGGCTCGATTCCCGTGGGAGACACTGGAACATTATTTCCGTTTTCTGACACTCACAAACACACAACACACACTTGTGTGTGTATATATATATATATATATATATATATGTGTGTGTGTGTGTGTGTGTGTGTGTGTGTGTGTGTTTATATATGTATGTAATTATTTTACTTTTACCTTCACTTGTTTCAGTCGTTAGGCTGTGGCCATGCTGGGGCATCGCATTGGAAGGATCGGATCCGGTACTTAGTTTTCGAGTGTTGTACTTATTCTATCAAGTCTTTTTCCGAACCGCTAATTTACGGGAACGTAAAGACACCAACACCGGTTGTGAAATGGAGGTGTGGAACAAACACGAAGATACACATATTTCATCTCTCTCACTCTCTCTTTCTCTCTCTCTCCATATATATATATATATATATATATATATATATACACATACGTCTATATAAGTTAGAGCTTAAACAACCATCTAAGGGATAATAAATATCCTATATACTAATGGATGTGTACCTATGTATTTATATTCAAATGCTTACTGCTGTAAGGCAATAGCGCAATTGAATAATAGGTATGAGTGGCAGTAAACAAATATGATGTCTTTTTCGCTGTTTCTGTTACTATAGTGTTTATCATCTTAAACATTGGTCTTTCCGTTTATTTGTTTGGGTTCCTTCACTGTTCTCTAATTTGTTACTTCGTTTCAAAATATATTTTCCAATTTCCATAAATGCTATTTTCTTCCTCTGCTTACATGTCCATCTCAGAGTGTCTATTTATCACGTTTTCCCTGGATATGATTATTTCCAGGTTTTCTGCAGGGCATATGTTGCATACACTTGAAATCCCTTTATATGGTACAGTATTTTTTTTTATATAATGGACCAGTGGGTTGTATATTCTACTCCATTCTGTTTTAGTCTCCAGATGAGGTTCGACAGAGATGTGGAGCGTTTCTTAATTATATTGGAAAACGATTAGAGATGGTTTCTCAGACGATTTTTCATGGTGTCTGCGGTACTACCAATGTACACACATTTCGGCGCATTCGCCTTCATCTCACATTTGTACACAACATTCCTTATGCAGTTGTTGTTGAATTTGCATTCGTCTTTACGTCTGCAATTACACATGATACAATATCTTTCCCTTTTTTTCTGTGGAGTTACGATTGGTGGTCATCTTTCTTCTTCTTTGTTTGTCGAGTGCTCAACCACTTGCATGTTAATGTCACGAGCAAAGTGTTCCATTGATCGGATCAACTAGAACCTTCGTCGTCGTACTCGACGTAGTGCCAGTTATAGTATAACAGAGAAGCGTTAATGTAATTAATTGAGTTGTTAGGGAAAAAATTAAATTCCATTCATATAGTAGAAAGAAACAATAATAAATTATAACGTTTACAGTTACCTTTAAAGCTCGCAAAACTTTAAACTTCCGGTATATAAACATATACATGATACATACACACACACACATGTACATACACATAATACAAACCTATATACACGCTTATACTGTTATACATAAAAACAACATTTAGAAATATTGTTTTTAACAGAGTCTATGAAGTAATATTCAAATTAATCTTCCTCAAATGGCTGCCACCCGGCGCTCAATTGAATGCTGTGTAAGCACTGCCAATAGGATTGGCGATGTTGATTCAATGTGGTTGAATGAACATCGCCCTGTTTTAACGTCTCCAGATTAAAGCATCGGATATCACTTCATGTCTCAGCATGGTGATAGCGATCAACAAAGACAACTCTGTGTCGAGTCATAATCAGAGTGGTGTAGCAGGCATAAAATTTAATCACGGTTTTGGGAGTGAAATAGGGAGTGAAAATAGGTTTCTCTTTCCAGTAAAAGGCATTTACTCAATACTTCAATATATCCTGCGCCGTACCGACTGACAAGTCGCAAGCTGCTAGAAATTAAATATCACCCGCAGGAGCCTGTCCCATTTGTGAAATGACAATCAGTTCGGTAAAAAATAGTGATATTGTCATTTATCTAGATATTTATGCTTATAGTCACAAACAGGAAAGTCCCACGATGTTTTTCATTTCTTTAGAAAACTGAAGTCTCTGACCATTAGGTGAAAGCTTGCAATAAGCCATTTCTTTTATAACATATTAGCGAAGTGAAGTTCTTCTAACGATTCACAATAGTATTAATTGCATGGAACCAATTACTCTAAAGTCATAATTACATGTATTAACGATACTATTAATAAGAAATTATCGTACTATAAAAGTGCTAATTAACATGGTAGCATTTGGTAAAAGTCAAAACTAATAATCCTTTCTACGAAAGACACAAAGCCTGAAATTTAGAAGGAGGAGACGAGGTGATTGTATTGAGTCCAGTACATGACTGGTACTTAATTTAATGACCCCGAAAAGATGAAAGGCAACGTCGACCTCGGCGGAAAATTAATGATAAGCCAAATATCATCTGGACCATTTCGATCCTATTCTCTCACTCTTTCATTATGTCTCTCTTTATCTATCTATCTATCTATCTATCTATCTATCTATCTATCTATCTATCTATCTATCTATCTATCTACCTACCTACCTATCTATCTATCTGTCTGTCTGTCT
>NC_068986.1:7992890-7994264 GCF_001194135.2 Octopus bimaculoides | reverse complement strand
ATGTCTCTCTTTATCTATCTATCTATCTATCTATCTATCTATCTATCTATCTATCTATCTATCTATCTATCTATCTACCTACCTACCTATCTATCTATCTGTCTGTCTGTCTGTCTGTTTGCCTGCCTGTATGTCTGTCTGTCTGCCTGTCTGTCTGCCTGTCTGTCTGCCTGTCTGTCTTTCTATCTATCTTTCTGTCTGTCTGTCTGTCTGTCTCTGTATTTATATATAAAAATAAACTAAAGATAATGCTAATGCTAATTCGTAATTTCTTATTATCATTGTTGTTGTTGTTGTTGTTGTTGTTATATAAGCATAATATGTCTATATATTTGTAGTAACGATAAAAATAAGTCGCAATCTTGAAGAGCGTAACATTTTCCGCGTAAAATATCGGAACTAAGAACTCGATAAAAACTTAAATAACTTCCCGTTTAGAGAAATAGTATAATGGCGTATAAGGGAAGGCAAGATGTAAAGAAATACCATATTAAGGTATTAGATATATGCGAAGGGATGCTGAAACATTCCTGGCACTGGGTAAAAGAAATACCATATTAAGGTATTAAATGTATGCGAAGGGATGCTAAAACGTTCCTGGCACTGGGTAAAAAGAAACTACAAGATCAGTTAATTATGATTTTAGTCAACATATTCCTCTCTCAGATTCACACACTTGTTGCAGCGGTCCTCTACTTTTTGTAAGCCCTGTAAAAGACTCGGAAGTTTGGGCCTTCAGCCAGGCCTTTCGCGATACCCTTAAAACCAGATACTCTTCAGAAAACCCCCGTGTTCTCCAGACACAAGCTCGTATTTCTAGAAGACTATGCAGTGCATTAACTCGCATGAAGCATCCATGAATTTACTGCAAAGAGAGAAAATGCCTGAACAGAAATCATTGTTTTAATGCATCAGCTGTAATAGTTAGAAAATTGCAACGGGAAGTACGGGGAAGATGGGGAAATGTTTATTACAGTAATTTCCTGTAAAACATTTGTGCAAAGATCTCTAATAACAGAAATCAACATTAAAAAGCAATTTCAAATTAACAAACAAGCTCATTATACGAATAATAAAAATACATATAGCGAAAATATAACGAAAATAATCTTAAATAGGAAATTGTCTATGAAAATGAAAACAATTCATATTCAGAAGAACAATGACATATAATGGCCGCGAAAACATAGAATGTCATACATGGTTTGCTGTGTGTTAATACGTTAGCTTCCCAATGACATGGCTCCAGGTTTAATCCCACCGCTGGGAACCTCGGTCAAGTGTATATAAAAAAAACACTTTTCAGGAATAATAGTGGTTTATTGGGAGGAAGGTTTGGGAATGTTTCCATATATATATATATATATATATATA
>NC_068986.1:7989504-7992584 GCF_001194135.2 Octopus bimaculoides | reverse complement strand
ATATATATACATATAGCAGCGTACGTTCAATTTGGTCTCTTATACGTAAGTATATATTTATCTAAATCTTGGAAGACTCTATTGCTTCTTTCTATCAGCCCTTTCACGCTTATTCGTTCATTCCACTCTTCGTTCTTTCGTTCCCCCTCACTCACATTTCCATGCCTTCTCTTCTTGCTCACTTTTCCTCCTCTACCTCTCAATCGTCTCTTCCCACGTGACCAGTGTTCGGCCAAGCCTGATTAATAAGATTTTATAATTAATAGATATTTTTAATAGAAGTACCAGTTTGCTAGAAATATGAGTTAAAACTTTCAAACAATCCTCCAAACGTACTGAAGATCATAACAGACCAACAGAAATCGGGCAACGACCAGATAAAATTTAACATTCTGACTCAGCTGAAAGCTATTTAATTGGATAATAGGTATAATCTGATCATGATTTCGAATTCAAGATTGCTCCTCAATTCTCTTCAGCAGATCTTATTAAATACCCAGTGTTAAATCCCACTCGCCTCGTTGTGTCCGTTAAGCTAAATTCAAAAGAATTTCAGTGCATAAATTTAGAATAAATGAGTAAATATTCGAACAACAAAAATAATATTAGTGGCCAGCAAGCAATAAAGTCTTTATATGGCTAATCAATAAAATTTTATAATAAAAAATAACTGTATATATGTATGTATGCATGCATGTATGTATGTATGTATGTATGTATGTATGTATGTATGTATGCATGTATGTATATATGTATGCATGTATGTATGTGTGTGTGTATGTATGTCATTGTTCAATTTTATTTGAAGATTTCTTGCCAATAGAGAAAGAACCGGTTTCTAGCCCAGATCCAAAGCTCCTTCATTGGAATTTCAACATCAACAACAGGGTATTTTTTGTTGGTATGTATGTTTGTAGGTATGTATGTATTTATGTATGTGTAGATATGTATAAGTATGTGTGTGTTTGTGTATGTATTTGTGTTGGTTCGCCACCATCACTCGAAAACCGGCATTGGTTCGTTCACGCCCCCGTTACCTAGCGGTTCGGCAAAAGGCCGATATAATACGTACGATGCCTAACAAATAAATAGCGGGATTGATTTCTGCAACTAAGTCCTCCAAGGTAGTACTCCAGAATGGCTACAGAACAGTGAATGAAAGAAGTAAAAAATATAAGATAAAAGACGTGTATGCTTCTATTAAATTTTCTTGCGCAAACTGAAACTCTGTTTATGCTACCAGGAGGTAGAACTATATCGATTTTTTCTTCAATTTCCGCTGTCCATTTCCATATTTCAACTGGCTTCATAAGTGTGTGTGTGTGTGTGTGTGTGTGTGTGTGTGTGTGTGTGTGTGTGTGTGTGCGCGCGCGCCTGTGTGTATTGTGTGTGCCCAGTAATATATAGAACTTAACAGCGTAAATACGGTAAGATTTGAAGATAGTGACGTCTGCGACAGTATTTTCCTGATAAAAAGACTGTCAACATAGGATTTTTGACTAAACTAAATTGAACACTAAAAACGATGCTAAACCAACTCACCGAAATCAGATATGTGGTAATAACAGAAATAAATATCTCACAAATATAACGAGGGCAATTTTCGTAAAAAGTTTGTAAGCAAGGAGCTCATCGAACATGAAATGAATTCTATCTCTGTAGAGGTATTATTATGAAATAAAATGATGAATAGAAAGTAAAGCTATTGAAAAAGCAAGTTATGTCTTACTTACGTAATTAAACCTAGACCTATATTAAATATATTTTCTTAGTATCTTTGTATACGTATGTTCGTGTTTCTAGATCTCACAACGGTAAACTATTGTTGATAGATGGCGGATTCGTTAGGGCGTTAAACAGTATATATACGTGCCAGCATCTCTTCTGGCGGTTTATGTCCTGATTTCAAATCCCTTCATAGTCAACTTTATCTTTAACTCTCCCGGTGTCGATAACATATATATTGAAGCTGTACCAGGTCCTATGTCTGTTATCTTTTCATTATTATCAAATTCCAAATTTGCTTTTCTTTCATATCCATTCTGCCTTCCCCACAGAACATTCCTATTTATCCATTTCTTCACACTCTCAATACACTTTCCGCGCTCGCTCCCTCTCACCATCACTTTTGAATACACACCCTTGTTATTGGAGTTGGCGACACAGTAAAAATTCGACCTTTGTATTTTATTTCTAAAAACCTTTCTTAGCCACACCGTAACCATCACTGTTCTACCCATTCACAAACGTTTCCTTACTTTAGATATTGTTCCCCTCTTCCTTTCCCCAACCCACCATTCATTCTCTACATTTTCATTTCTTTATACAAATACTGCTTCACATCTGCCCTATTGTTCTTTCAAGCGCACCTTTCTCTTCTTTCCTCTTTCTTTTATTTTATTTAAACTTCTCCACTTCGTTCTTCTTTCACTGGTCAATGTCCAGTTCATTTTCAACCTCTCCTTCTCCCCTCCCTATCTCTTTCCCCTCTTTCTTGTCTTCTCCTCTTCTTCTTATCTACTTTTATATGTCTATCTGTGTGTGTCTGCGTGTCCACATAGGCCCATTTGTGTCTGTCTGCGTGTGGATGTCTATGCTTATTTAAACATTCGTGTGTCTTTTAAAGTAACTCTACTCAAGTTACAGATTATCCTATATACATTAAGTAAATACAAATATTGTGATCTTTCATGTAGACAATGGTTGTTCAAAGAAATTATACGTTTAGATCTAACGTTTCAAACTAATACAACTTGTCAGAAGAGAATTGACAGTGAAGCAAAAGGTTGCATCAGAGATGTCATACTTTCATGATGAATATCCTTCTAAAATATCATGGAAACTTTAAAAACTGTGTGACTAGTAAACTTTCATCTAAATATTCTTTCGCAACAATCGTCAAATTCCGTTTCTTTGAGTTGTCCTTCTTTTTCCTTATATAATAATTATCTAACAAATTGTAGTCCGTACAAAGAGAGGTTTGCTGACGATTGATATAAATAATAATTAACTTGTCTAAGTTTAATCCCGGCTCTGCTTGTTGATATATATATATATGTATATATATATATATATATATA
>NC_068986.1:7985019-7988859 GCF_001194135.2 Octopus bimaculoides | reverse complement strand
TCTCTCTCTCTCTCTCTCTCTCTCTCTCTCTCTCTCTCTTTCTCTTATATATATGAACACCTAATTCAGTAGTCCTAAACCAAAGCAATTGTGATTTTACCTTCTTGTTTCTAGGTGTAGTGCATCCTAGGTATTCAGATTCACACTTCATTTAGAACCACATTATCCATTATCCGATAATCTGATTATGCTTTATATATATAAAAAAAAAATGCTGTGATGTGATTTTTAGGGTATTTTACTGTTAATTGTAGCTGACCGAGCAACCGTGTGAAAACAACGGCCGTTGACCCGCCATAGTAATTCAGTTAGTGTGATAGTATTTCTGAGACGTTCAATGAGTTGCGGATGAAACATAAGCAATCTAGCGATAATAATTCCTATTGTATGATGTATTCATTATAGTGCTATCGTCCTTACATGGAACTACGTTGAACACTGTAAAGAAACATTCTGCAGCTGGGATGTAATCAGTTGCAATTAAATATTTACATCTTTCATATATTATGGCGTCAGATCGAAAATAATCCACCGGCGTTTCTCTTTATTTCACTTCTATAAGCTACCATGATCTATAATTAAATATTTCCATATCTTTGCAGTAACGATTCCTTTAATACTTTCCTTGAAATAAAACTATAGATGCCAACGGAGAGAGAGAATTTGCCAATATATTACAATCGTTTATTGAACGATAAAGTGTTTTCCATCTCCCTGTGGCTTCAGGGCATTTCTCCTTCTAAAGATATTGAGTTGTCATCTTTAGATAGGAGCAATTATCTCGACTCATTTTAAGTACATCTCACCGTAGTTACTGCCGCGTTCACCTTAAATAATTCTACAGAGTATATCGCTCTCATGTCACGTACTGCTTCGAAAGACATCATTATTATTAAAGAGACTGCAAAGAATAATTTGGCTCTGCACAGCTTTTCCGGACATTTGTTCTCTTGATTCGAGAATATATATGTATATACTAATTTCCAAAAACCAAATGGACTCGCGATAATTAGTCAAGGTACCATTGTTGAATGGTGGTGGTGGTGGTGGTGGCGGCGTGGAGAGCATTTAGTGAAATACTTGGATCACGCGCTTCCATGTTGAAGAACATTCCAAATAAATATAACAGATGTCCTGAAACTGACTCAGAAGTAGAGATGGCACTAACAGCAAGAGCATCACAGGTATATTCAACCGCTTGATGCTCTAAGCAATATTGTTATAAAATGTTGAGGGATTGAAGAATCTAGAGTTTTAAACTAAATTTCATCTTTTAATTCATTTATTATGAATCTATATCATTTTATAATTTTGAACTAAAATCCCCGGCATCTGTAAAATAAGGTGATGATAGAGAAAATTACAACAACGTTTCGTAATATCAGAATTGGGAAAATATGCCATTTTGGAATTCTTAAAATCTGTACGTGTCCTCTATTTTAAAAAGTAAGAAACAAAGTAATATCCTTTAATAATAAGTGGAGAGTTTGTTAACTTTATTCATTTACAGATTTTGAAGCTAAGACATCAAGTTAACAACATATTCGTTAATTGAACGGTGTTGCCGTTTCACATTCATGTAAATAGCATCATGTGTCGTACTTGCTGAAGGACGAAATGGATTCTACGTTACAGGTTTCTGAATCTAGAATGTAGTACAAGTGAGATGTCTTGCGTTCCTTTGACTTCAGCCACCTTCCATTTCAGTTTAGAAATCACAAAATTACATATTGCTATTTGTTTTCTTTTAATTGTCCTCTAGCCATACGTCACTGGACGAAAAAGGAAGGAGTTTTCAAGCGTGTTTACTAGTGAGTCCATAACGATGTCATAGAATTTCATACTTAGTGCTTTAATGTCACTTTACTTTACAAAAAGAAAACCAAAAATACATGAAACTTTAATTATCCTCCCTAAATATATGAATGTCTGTAACGAAATTATAAACTTGTGTACTTCCTAATGTTTAGTAATGTTTAACTAATGATATGAAGTTTAATACTCCTTTTCTTTAATGATAAACATCAATAATATCGAAATCGGTCAGACCTTTTAACCATTTGAAGTTATCTGTACTATCATTTGTGAGTTTAACGTGGATTAGGGCCACACGTGATCAGACGTCAACTCTGATAGAGGTGCAGAGAATAACACTCTGTTGCGTTTGTGAATCTATTACGTTCGTTCGGCTTCGTGTTTACAAATCTTCTCTGCCAAATCCACACAAAGAATATTATCTGAATTTTAGTTACAAGAAATCCCAAAAGCTCAGAGTGAAAACACGAATCAAGAAAGTTCATGACTTCAGTCCTATACTTCAGGACGTTCCTGATTTTTCCGTCCTCGTTAGAAGATGCAAAAAAAAAAGAAAGAAGCAAGAGCCCTTTCTGGTATTCGGGGTTTGCTAAACAACGTAGTCCCGAGATGGGCGCTCTCCCAGGGGAACTTTTTACTCAATACCAGCTGAAAACAACTGATATTCTGCACCCGTAACATGTATTGATCCAAGTACAGTCTTCCAGCACAGTCAGGCCGGCACTCATTCCATGTAACCCATCTGCAAGAAGATTCAGATAGTCAAAATCCTAGAAGAAAATGCAGTGAAGCGTTTTTAGTCAGTCTGAGAATACTCACTTCCTAGTATCACTATCTTCAGTTGGAAGCAGTAAGATACGATGAACTCTGGGTGAACCCTAGACAATTGGTTCAATCCATTCATAGCTGCAGGAACCTTCTCCAAGTTGTTACCTGCAGTTTTTCTGCTGTGATCTCATAACTTCCATCTGTGTCGACGCACTTACAATGTATGATTTGGCTATATTGAGGCCTGACATGACTGTTTAAGGCTGGAAAGTTTTGCATAAGAATGCTTTCTAGTTTACCGCTTCTGTCACCAATCGGCAGCGAACTGTAAACGAATGCGTTGGATTTAGGTGGGAACAAACACGTCGACTTTGCACTATTAGAACACTTTGCACACACGAAAACACACATAGGCACACACATAAATACACAAAAACACGTTCATACACAAGAGCACGTCACAAACTCACACTTACAGGCACACACCATCACACACACACACACACACACACACACATTGACATCTATTAGATGTATGCAATTACAACGAAGTGTATAGCTTCTGCTACCACGGTTGTTAATATTGTTAATATTGTATAGATATACAGTTGTTCCAAACCTGTATCAAATAGATGACAAAATATAAAGTCCAATTACACGAGATCTTGTGGCTCATCCCTCGCAAGTTTAATGGCAATCCTTTTTATAGATATGGCAGTTCAGATGATTTTGCGAATTAGTATGTAACATTCTTACATGTTTAAAACTCTATAGCAACTCTAAGATTCACAGAATTCTCAGAAAATAGATAATTGTCTTTGACCAAGTCTTACATTTAGTTATACTGCATTTGTTAATATGTAGCTCTCTTTAAACAAATGTAACTTATAGGTAACAGTCTGTCATTTTCTGTTTACCATTGGTGACCTTTATCTAAAATATTAATGCAGCAGGACATTTATTAAATAGACAGCGAAATCAACTTCCGGGATAAACGGATCGCAATGTTATTGCTTTCTCATTTTTTCTTCAATCAATCTACCTCCTCATTATGACCCCCACCTCATCCTATTATATTTGCATGTACTATATATATATATATATATATATATATATATATATATCTCACGGTGGTGCACCAGCATGACCGCAGCCACTTGGCTGAAACACATAAATAAATAAATAAAAAATATAGTTTCAAAAAAACACAAAAAAACAACAAAGTGAGGACGTGATACGGATAGTGTTATTGGACGC
>NC_068986.1:7984181-7984705 GCF_001194135.2 Octopus bimaculoides | reverse complement strand
TCTTCATTGGAACTTTTATCAACATCATCTAGGTATTTGTGCATGTGTGTGTGTGTGTGCAGTATTTGGTGTTAGTGTATGCGCAAATTTTTATGTTTGTTTTATGGATGCGTTTTTATGTGTATATTTTCATGTCTAGATGCATGCATATGCATTTATGTGCGAAATTTCTGGAAAGTGTTACATATCTTCACAGTTCCATTGATGGCTTGAATCTGTAGTCCTCTAATCAGCCTTTTTCTTTCAGGTTTTGAGAACCCTAATTTTTCCAGGTTTTTGTTGAGGCAGTTCGTTACATATCCCAATGCCCCAACAATCACGGGTATGAATCTGAACTTGTAGTCTGGGTGGAGTATCTGTAAATTTCTCAGTAGCTCGGCGTAGTTGTTCTCTTTTTCTCTAATCTTTAGCGTGATGTTGACATCCGCAGGACAGCTGATTTCTACTACTGTACACAGTTTCTCTTCTCTGTCACAGATTACTATATCCTGTCTATTATGTCTGCACTTTATTGAGGTTTTTAT
>NC_068986.1:7977943-7983466 GCF_001194135.2 Octopus bimaculoides | reverse complement strand
ATATATATATATATATATATATATATATACATACATACATACATACATGTGTGTGTGTGTGTGTGTGTGTGTATGTATATATATGTGTGTGTATATATGGTCCCCCAACTATGAAAACTTGTTCGTTGGTTACGCTGAGGCCAAATATTCTCACGATTCACTGGTTCCACTCCCGAACTATGGGTCGTTATATTGATGACTCTCTCACCACGACTCTCCCGCCAACAACTCGACTCCTTCCTCTCTTTTGTCCAATCCTTCCATCCTGCACTATTTCCAACACTTCCGTCGCATTTCCCATCATTTCAGTCAACATACACCACGACAAAAATAGGCCAAAGAGACAAGAATGGTGAGTAACAGTTAGAAGAAATTTTAAAGGATATGAAAATAGGAAGACAGAAATTTTTTGCAACTAAATGACTAGGCGGCTGGTGTGAAAAAGAGAGAAAAAGAAGGAAAGCTGACCATAGGTCACGTGTCAGTAGCAGGTAGAGGGGAGAGAGGGAGAACACGACAGAGAAGAAATGCAGATAAAGTAGGGAGAAGTGAAGTGGGGTAGGTTAGAAATACAAGTGAGAAGACTTAGAATAAGATGTATATACGAAAACAGCATACAAGAGTATAATGAAGAAATTAGACAAAACAGATCCATTTTCGGCGATTGATCGATGCAGCTGTTTTTCTTGGTCGCCCGAAATTATCGTTTCTGTGTCATTTTTAATCTAAAGAATCCATTAATCGCGGAAATTATAAAAAAATCTTATATTTAATTAGTAAATATGACGAAAATTTGGCAAACCATCTAGACAGAGCTTCTGTTTTCTCGGCTCTCTCCAAAAGAATTCAAAAGAACATGATTGTTGCTGTTCAAAAATTTATGTTCATTGAAATAGGAAATGAACAGATGCAGGCTAAATTTGTAAAGGCGGTGCTCCAGCAGGACCCCAATCAAATGCGTGAAACAAGTAAAAGAGTATATATATATACATACATACATACATATATATATATATATATATATATATATATATATATATATATATATATATATATATATATATAACGTTCATAGAGCTGAAGGGACTTCGGTAAATTTTTGTTTTTACGACCACATGAACATCGAAACCAACAATTAAAGCGTTGTGAATATTGTTTAGGTTCATTTAACATTCTACCGGTCTGTGATTGTGTTCTTTATCTAATCATTCTAATAGGATTTGCCTGGCCCTGTTACACAAGAATCATCTTACTCAAACCAGAACATAACAATACGCCATCGACTCTTGTGCTAAGTATGTAGAGTACTGTTCTGTCTAATCTGAAGACATAGTGTAACAACCTTACATAACATCTCTCTTAGCATGTCTTCTAAACTATCAAAGTTTATTTCTCTGCACATGTTACAAGGCATTCCATGTAATATCTTTTCTATATATATTCTTTATTCTTCCAAGGATTTCAATTTGTCGACAACGGTCATGTTAGGGCCATTATTTCAAGGGATTAGCCATTTATAACTATTCATTTGCTTATTATATTTTATCATATTTATTGATCCCTATTTATCGTATGAATAATCTTTTGGACATGAAAAGAAGAAACGTAAACACCTAACAGGTTTTGATAAGGGAGACGAATGTTTGGCAGGTTGTATGCATCGAAAGAAGTAAGTATATAAACCATCCCAAGTGCTCAAACCTGGACATCAATTAGAATAATCTCGCCGCGCTTGGTGGCAGAAAACTGCCACTCATCAAAATAAAGAGCAATGCTCATCGGATATTTCATGCAATACTAAACAACTCACCTAGTAAGTTACAGTGTTAAATCCAAACGACACACAACGATCAAATATCGGCAGTTACGAGGGTAGTATTAAGAATCACTATTTACCTTTAGACGAAGGGATCAACACATTATCAAGCCACAAATTCATATTTAAAAATCCAATTAAACCCTTTGATAACTCGTAATCTTGATTGTATTTCATATACGTCCTCTGTTCGAATTTTTTTCACCTGTCATCTGAAAATAAAACACGTCATTTCACCCAACTACAAGATTTGAATACAAATTTAAATCTATTTCTCAGTGTCGACATAAAATAATATAATTTTCTGAAACTTCAGTGTAACTATCGAAGCAGACTAAAGAAACATGAATAAGCGAAAGACCAGCTGTCTAGACATCACCAGCTGCTACGCAACACTAACGATGCAAGAGTAGTTTTACATTGTCTTATCTGTGTGAGTATATTTGTATCGGTACATATGCGTGCACAGAGAATGTGTACACATTCTGTTTAGTGCGTCAGTTCCATTTTCCCCATTCAGCATTAAATATATACCTCTGTGTGTGTGTGTGTGTGTGTGTGTGTGTGTGTGTGTGTGTGTATGTGTGTGTGAGTGTGCATACGTGTGTTTGTATGTATCTATCTTTTACTTGTTTCAGCCATTCGACTGGGGCCATGCTGGGGTACCTAACATTTTGTATGTATCTATATACAGAGTGATATATAAGACAAATTAAAATAACGGTCATTACATACACTTCCTTTCTTATAGCAAACTTGTCTTACAACTGTTCGCAGTAATCATTATAGATAGGTTTACTCAATTAGTCTCTTGATCAATTGAGTAAACCGTTCTATAATGACTCCTGGAAACAGCTGTAAGCCAAATTAGCTATAATAAAGGAATTATACATAATGACCATTATTTTAACTTGTCTCTTATACATCACTCTATAGAAACTAGTTTATCTGGAGCTCATGCACGAATTTACAGTATAGGATTGTGATAAGCCATAACTTGGAACCCTGCCAAAAGATTTTTTCTATTATTATTTAGAGGATTGTGAAAACAGCGCTGCATAAAAAAGAAAAACATTCGCACCGAAAGCATATAGAAAGTTTCTTTACATATAGTAAAACAAACAGGAACTATTATAGTTCTTAAATTTAGCAAGCAAAGAAGGCTGATTCGCTGGTGTAAAGGTTGCACGCTTAGTCGCATTAACAAAAGAATCTGGGTTCGATTCCCACGCGGATAGGAAACGAAACTTCTTCTTTCTGTCAAGGGGGCTTACAATCGCCTTTATTAGACTATTTTCCTTAGTCATTGCGCGGTGATCGGCATAAGATTTAAGCTTATATAAAAATACTATTATTATTATTTACACGCACACACACACATATATATATATATATATATATATATGTACACACATAGGTTACATTAGGCTACTGATATCATTTTTATGATTATATCCTTATATATATATATATATATATATATATATATATATATATATATATACATGTACACAAACATATGTGTGTGTATGTATGTCCGCAAACGTGTGTATATGCGTATATGTAATATATATAAATCTTACTGGAATATACACAAGCGCGTGGTGTCTGTGCACATATCACACCTTGATATCTGTCTATCTATATATACATATATATATATATAAAAGAACTAATTGAGATTCAGTTGAATTAAGTACTTAAGTCGAAGCACCAAGTCAGTGCAGTATTATCCGCACAGCTCGAAGTAAGATGAATAAAATCAAAATAAACAACAGGATATCAAGTAGTGATGGAGTACGACCGTTTCAAGCAGCTCCATTTAATTGAACAATGCAATCATTACATCAATTTAAATGCAGTGCCATCTTCAGCGGCACAAATGAATAAATAGAATTGTAACAATTAGGACACATTAATATAATTTTTCTGAAATATTTTAACAGAGCAAGACGATGGAAGAAATTCATGTTATCGCTATTGTAGCTAAGAATAGACTACACTTCCAAGAATCGCATGAAGCCTTTTGGGGTCCAAGTGTTGTAAGGGATCGTTACCCGTACATTTAAGTATTTTCGAAGCTAACGATTATAGGTGCCATACTTGATCTTCGATGGTGGAAATTAATTTTGGTGTTGTATCCGTTGTAAACTTACCACCTATTATTAAATATAATAAAATCATGGGATATCATGCTATATGGTAAATTAAATTGCATTGCGTATGTTATAAGCTATGTGTTATGGTATGTGATGTGCTATTTCTAATACTATCCCATGATGACCCCTGCCTAGTTAGTCGCACTTCATCCTATTTTGGTGATTACACTGTTTTCCTTTCTATATTGTTCTACCCTACTGATCATATTATGTATATTCGTAGTGACTTTATAGAAGTAAGCCTCCTTTCGACTAAATTATATACCCCCTAGAAACTATAAAATCATGCTTACAATAGCACCTGTAACATTACAACTTATAAATCTCTTCAGTCTGAATATCTTTAACTGCCCTCACTACTACCATACCTATTAACCCCACTTTTCGGGTTACCTTTATCTCTTCCCTACATCCAATTTTAATTTCATACCTCTTTATATGTAGGTTATATGTTTTTCTTATTATTTTCTATAAATTATTATTATTTTGTTTTCTTATTTTGATATCGTTACCTAATAACCTCTTATTTCTTATAAATTGTTACTTTTCATGTTCGTAAATAGATATTTTTCAGTACTTAAGTCTATGCGAGATGCTTGTACAATATCCATATAAAGTATAAATATTTGTGTATGTGTATATATGCACATATACGAATGCGTGTGTATCTGTATGCATCTTTACTTTTTTCTGATTCATAGCTTAAAATTGATAGATAGTATGTATATCTTTCCAGCTGTTCCATAAGTAGATGCCCTGAGCAGTCTTTATAGAAACTACCTAATAAATAATTAATTAAGTACATGAATGAATATTAAACTGATACTATGTAATCTTTCCTTTTTCATGTTTATAATTTATATATACACATCTTCGATGTATTTTGGTTCTGATATTATTTTTGAAATTCTTAAATTTTAGTTTTATACATGATAACAATATTGTTTATAAACAATCAGACATAGTGCCCCAAAATAAAAATTCCTCTGTATTAACATCTTTCGTTTCTTAGCGTCTTGCCCCTTTAACTGGTAATTAACATCATGATTTAAAGTCTTCCCCTACTCTGCTCCTTTTTATAGATAGTTACTTATATTCAACTGACTACTCCTAATGTGTTATTTCTACCCTGAGGAAAAGGGATGCATCTGATAATATTTATGACCATACCTTGCTGTCAATTCACTTTTGTCCTTTATTCAAAACAGACACAGTGTTCTAGTCTTAGATTTAGTAGTTGATAAAGAGATAAATGATTTAGAATTGAATTAGAATTCCTTCCAACACAATGACCGCAATAGTCTTAATGCGATTCTTGGAAGTCATACTTGTTAAAATTATATTTATTTGTGCAGCTGAAAATGTCACTATATTTAAATTGATGTAATGTTTGCATTGTTCAATTAAATGGAGCCGCTTGAAACGGTTGTACTGCATCACTACTTCATATCTTGTTCTTTATTTTGATTATATGCATACACACACACATAAATATATACGTACACACACATACACACACACACACACACACACACACACACATATATA
>NC_068986.1:7956999-7977802 GCF_001194135.2 Octopus bimaculoides | reverse complement strand
ATATATATATATATATATATATATATACAGAGCCATGAATGTATATATACATAGATAGATATGTACGTGAGTGTGTATATATATATATATATATATGTGTGTGTGTGTGTGTGTGTGTGTGTGTGTGTGTGTGTGTGTATATACATAGTCGATAACAATAACAATGATTTCAGATTTTGGCAGAAGGTCAGCAGTTATGGGGTGGGTCTAAGTTGATTACATCAGCTCCAGTTCTCAACTGGTATTCATTTTATCAACCTCTAAGGGATGAAACGCAAAGTCGACCTCAGCGGAATTTGAACTCATTCCGTAAATCAATCTACATCATTTTGGTAACAATTAAGGATTGATGTTACTCCTCCCGGAGGTAAAGGAACAATAAGAAGAGTGCGACACTTCATTCTTGTTCGATAACATCCGCACTCTTTTTAATGTTTCTTTACCTTCGGGAGGAATAACATCAATCCTAAAATAATAATAATAATAATGATAATAATAATAATAATAATAATAATAATAATAATAATAATAATAATAATAATAATAATAATATAAATGTTAATAATAATATAAATAATACAAATAACAATAGAATCAAATATTTCCATGCGTATTCTTATGATGTTTTAGATAGAAAATATCTGAACGGAAAAGAGGAGGAAATGTTGAAGACTTATTAGAGTCTCATGATCCAATTCTTTCTAATAGTTCTCATTATTGAGCGTCTCTTTTGTGCCATTTTAGGTATTTTTCATCATATATTGAAAGGATTGATTGAGATCTATCATAAAGTTTATTTTCTCTTATATCGCTCTGCTTCCTAGTATATTCTTAGAGAGGTATCTGCAGAAAAAATAAAAGATTTTGCTGAAAGATCCTTTGGTTGATATTGCTTTTCCTTTATTCTCATCTTCAAACGTTTCCATTTCTATAGAACAAAGTATAATTTGTTTAGAACAATCTCTCTTTCCGCAACAACATTTCTAATTATGTCCATGTTCAGCATTCTTTCGCCACATGCTCCTTGCATTGTTATCTATTATATATATGTATATATATATATATATATATATATATGCGTGTGTGTGTGTGTGTGTGTGTGTGTGTGTGTGTGTGTGTGTGTGTGTGTGTGTGTGTGTGTGTGTATCTGATGCACAGTTCAGTAAACAAAAAACGTGAAGACATTACTAAATGTTTGTTTCAATGAAGCCTTCAATATTGTAAATAATTTGCTCTAAGTATTTCCGTCAAGTGTTTCTCTATAGAGAAACTTGTTTGCACAGAAACCAACAGGCAATTGTGCTCGCTATTGCCCCATCTTCAAGAAATAACAGTCAAGTCTTTTAAAATCATAACGGATAGACTAAAATGAATAAGGATATATTCCACACCGTAGACCCTCAAATGCAGATCTATGATAAGTTTAGGTATGGACAACCTGTGATCATAGTTATGAAGGCTGACCTAGGGTTAAACAACAATCAAACGTCCAGTGAAAATAAGTGAAAGCAAGAATCAATCACATGCAAAACTCTACAGTTCTTGGAATGTGTAATAATCTAAAAATATATTTTCTCTGAGATTTTCCGTCATGATAGAAAGATATTTTTATTTTTGTCTTACAACAGTGAAAACCTAAGCATTATAAAGAATCGTGAGCAGGAAAGAAAAAATGCATTAATAATAAAACTTATCAAAACGTTCACATAACTTATACCGTTTGACAAAATAGAAACCTTGAACAAATAGAGAACGTCTATAGAATTTCTATATTTAGATTTGACACTTGCAGATAAAGCAAGACATCTTACTAAAAGAAAATAAAGACATAAGTTCTGCATAAGTTATAAAAAAGGGTTAGAAGTATGGTAAAAACCGTCTGGTAAAGCTTTCATATTTCAACTTCAAATGACGCCATTAATAAATGCGGACGTTTCTTGAAATGTTATCAATAAAATGGACAAAAAAAAAACGGAGGATTTGTGATGACAAAATGACGGTATTATTAAGGGCCTGGGAAAACGTAATGTGGTACCGAAGAGAAAGAGATAGACGCTGATACTAAGCTGATCCCTTTCCTCCAACGTCTTATGGGCTTATGAATCGAATACCACCGAAGTAATACCGAAAAATATAAAGAATATTGAATGATATATACGCCAAAAACATTTTAACTTAGTGAAAATTTATCGATATTTTTCCCACAGCGCATTGCAATTTTACGTCAATCAACGGATACCCATTATCTACTAACAGGGAATTGTTAAAATAAGGATCAGTCAAATTCAGTAAACAATAAAAACGAGAAACACTCGTGAAGATCATATCATTAGGCCCTGTATTCCTAAGAGAATCCCTATTTTCAGTACGATATATGAAACCTGAAATGACGTTCTGCCAAATCTCCGAGACTAACAAAATGTACACATAGAGTATTGTAGAGAAATGAACCAGCATCTAATTGTAAAAACTGCAATTGTGCTCGCTATTGCCCCATCTTCAAGAAATAACAGTCAAGTCTTTTAAAATCATAACGGATAGACTAAAATGAATAAGGATATATTCCACACCGTAGACCCTCAAATACTATTTGTAGGAAGATACCAAGCACAGAAATTGAACGTCTAAAAGACAAAAAAACAACAACATAACATAACGAAATACAAACAAATCAACACAAAAATTAAGACAATGGAAATATAATCTTTGATCTGTATAAGTTTGAGAACGGAAATCGTGAACATAAATAGTTATGTTTGCTATAGAAATATCAACGGCAAACAAACAAACACGAACCTTTGCATATGGTCCACAAATCCGGAATGTGATAAACATGAACGAAAGTATGAATAACAGAAAATATCAGAAAGATTTATGTATAGAAAACGAACGTAACGATTATCTAGTAGTAGAATTAATATATCATTAAAATGTTGGTTACACAAGCTTATCTGACAGTACAGAATAAATTACCGACTAACGAAGCCGTGGCTGAATACTGACAGAAGCTCTGAGCATCGATTGATTGCTTTTAAACATGGCATAACTTAAAGGAAACCAATTTCACAGAAGCACAAAGTGGAGGGAATTAAAAATGTTCTACCTGTTTCTATTAGAAAAAGAATATTTTAAATGAACCCCTCTTGTCATTTCTTTTCTGGAAACTGTTAACATCTTTAAACAGTATGTTAAAGTAAGCTGCAGTCAGTAATAAATGGTATTGAAAAATAATCAACTGTCGTTTGAATCTGAATGACGTCATTTTGTATGCTGCAGACGATAGATAAATGGATAATGAATTCACTGATTTACTGAAGGAATAATTTATATGAAATTCTATTTTAGAAAATGTAACAGGGCAAATTTTGAAAGAGAAATATTTATTAACCCAATTAATATTACGTTAGATAAAGAAGCATATCTAAGCATATCAAAGTAAACATACTTATGAATTAATGAGCTCAACAATGGAACAATACGCCGAAATATAAAGGAAAAGTCAGGAAAGAATATTACAGACACATTAGGTAAATAGCAGAAAAATAAAACCATAGACAATAATAATCGCTACAGGTTACAGTTATGATATATCATAGTGAACATGAAATGCTTTAATAAGGTTAGCTTCGGAAACAAGATAATGGAGATTTCATGTCGAATACGCCACCAAAATCCGAAAGAGAAAGATTATAGTTATAGAATATAGGAATAGAGGTTTTCTGCAATTAGAAAAAAAGTATTATAGAACATCCAGTGCTGGATTACAAAGATGTCTAGTATAACTAAAATGGTAATTAATGCAGAACTTCCTACCCCCAGCCAAACAAAAACAAAGCAAACCTGCAAAACGAAAACAAACAAACAGACCACTGCTTTTTGTTTAAAGGGAACAAGTAAATATATGACTGAAATTGAGGCAATGACTCTTGTGATGAGAATGTAGAAATAATAACTCTGTTAAGAAAGTAATAACTGAACATAATGTTGGAGAATGCGATATGAAAACGATACGTAATAAGATTGAAAGCAGAGATGAAGGAAAATCTCGGCAATGGCTGGGCAGTGTAGGGATTGTAGTTGCAAGGGAATGATTTTTTTAGGTATAAGGCAAAAATTTACGACCGGAAACAAGCAAAAGCATTCAATGCAGCATAATAAACAAGTTTAGCATCTCTGATGGTTTGGAAGAAATACTTAATCACGTGATTTCTGACTTTCCAGTTGTAGCCTCAAGTGAATAGTTCTACATGCATGACAAAGTTGGAGCTTTCATACACAAGATATTATGGCAGCACAATGAAATAACGAGAGAAAGGTGCCATAAACATACACTAGTGAAAGTCTTAAGGAGTAACAATGGGATCATACTTTGGGATATGCTAATTCACAGAGAGATAAAAAAGACCATATATTGCTGTTAAGTACCATCGCGAAAGGTAGTACCACCCAGCCGCGTAATAATATGTGTCTTGCTAATGTCTAAAAATGACAAATACCGACAAATCAAAGAATGGATGTGTGATTACAACGATTACTTTGTTCCCGCGTGGTTTCAGGTTCTATTCCGGAGCAAGTTGAGCAAAAATTTCAAAGGGACTTTGTCACTGGAAACTCTATTTATGATCTTCATCTCTATGAATAGATGTAGACATGCTTGTATGAGTCTATGTATGTCTACATACATGTTTTTTAAATGTGGAGATGTATATATCTTTCACCAGTGTATATCAATGAACAAAATATATATCGGCGAAAATACTAAACACCGTTACTTTTTGAACCAAGTCTATTGTGGCATTTGTTCCTCACCGAGGTAAAGATACTCAACTGGGACTTTGCACATCAGAATATATTTAGACATTAACTGACCTATGGGAAAACTATAACCACCGAAGTTGTCGTTCAACGATTATGATATAAAACAAGGACACTTTAATATAGGAAGAAGTAAATTCTCAAAGGAGATTGCAAGTTCAGTTTTAAAGCACCATGAAAACAGGTTTAAATATTCTCCAGAATCACAAGAATAAATAAACTAAAATAATCTGGATGTCCTACCATTATCGTCCATTAGATTCCCTAGATATACCAACCCGAACATACCACCAACAAAAACAAGTAATATACTAAATGCAAAGAACACAATCACAAAATACTCAACTACAACCAACGGAATCCACTGTATTACCACATCATTGAACTAAACCTATTACGATACAATAAAAAAATGCCTAAAACATACTTTCATAGAATTGAAAATTATTCAACATCACACACAGCATTCATTAATCAATAAGAGAAGAAACAAACAAGCAGAAATCAGTAAAGTATACACCACATCACGAAAGTTACTTTTACTCTAAATATTAGTATATTTTCGACATGTATTAGAGTCTAATAAGTATCGAAAATATACTCGGTTTATAAACAGTCTGAATAAATAAAGTAAACGGGAACACATTAGCAGAATAAACCTATTAAACCAACATCGTCTTCACCCTCTTTCCAATAGTGAACACTTTTTAAACTAAATTATCGCAACATACACTCACACATTATCACAAGGGAATTACTTCAATACGCACGACACGTTATAAACTTAATTCATATAACACTGGATGCGTTCCAATAAGATCAAAACTAAATTCCATTTCCAACCTAAACCCACTTCCACCAAAACAACAATAAACTACGTTAACGTCAATAATTTCTAAAGACTATGTGAACTCCAATAATTCCTTTCATTTTTTCTCCTTCCTTTTCATCCACCCCCACACATCCCACCACAACTGACTACGTCAAACATACCGCAAACAACAATTTACCAATTCTTCTCCAATCACCTGGCTATCAACCTCTCAATACGCTCATAGATCAATGGGAAAAAATATATACTTGCATGGAAATAAACTACCACAATATCCCAGTAGAACCATTTTCACTGAATGATAGAATTACATTTGCCAGAATCCAATGAGACTACATTCAACAATATAGATTTAGCTCAACACACATTTAACGAAAATACATATCCCGATAATCAACATGAGAATACAACCATAATTACAGAGATGAAAGACACTATCAAATAAAAAAGGAGCAACAAATACAAACGCAACACGCCAACCTAACATACAACATAAATCTAATTAGATATTAAGCAGCTAAATGTGGCAGTACGCCAAAGACTAGCACAATATTGGTAGCTAAATTGAAATCCAAAATAAGTAGCAAAACATTCAACAAAATAAGCAGAACAAGTAACAATTCTAGCAATGGTCAAATTGCATCAGACTAGAGAAAAACTTCCAATAACAACTTACCCTCACCAAACAAGAAAGCCCTTCACCAATTCTAAACAATAGAGACGGTGAAAAATGGAACACAAAGTACACATTTCTTATTTAGAACATGATATTGACTCCTTTCATAAAACAGAACAACAGTGTTAGGGAAATTCCAAAGATAAAAAATCAATTCTAGTTTCACCATCTGAAATAAACTAAATATTTAGATTTTGATGGAGTTACTCTTCTCCCCAACATCATCAACAACCTATACTACTAACATTGTCAGCTTCTCAAATCTATCGATCTGGATTGCGTATTGAGGATTTTTAAACCTTATAAAATTCAAATCGAAGAGGCATCACGACAGACGATCAGATTTTGTGTACATTAAAATATTATATGAAAAAAAAGACATCGTCTTTAGCTTCATTCATCCACGCATTCCCATGCGTGGATTTATACATTTGGTTTTCTTCACAAATACTAACTGACCACAACAAAGGGTCAATACGATAACAACACTCATAGTATCTCCTTTACGTACACGTGACTAAAACTACGCTGAATAGCGTTTACTCTCGCAGATCATAAATCTTATCTTGATTTATTTCGATTTTTCTGACTTTCTTTCAAACACCAGAAACCTGATTTCAAACAAAAGTTTTAAAAGTAGAACGCCATCTCACTCAAGTTGCTGTGTGTGTCTGCTGGTCCCTTTCCAAACCTATAACGCTCGTAGAATTCTTCTATAGGCCACTCTATAAGTTTCCTTCAGTAAATAACAATAAATCTAACAACGAACCTACAATACTGCCTGTTTTATTTGCAACTCTGCACGCAAAACATTCTCCTTCCTCGGTAACCAAACTGTACAAATAATATATGAGATCAGTATTTACACCGAGATGAAGTACGAACAAGCCTGCCATCTTTCCAATTGTATAAAAGGACACTGGTCGAGACAGTTCTTTTCATTATTCTCAAGGTGCCATTACACTCAATATTTACTCTCGCTAAACTATTTTTGACAGGGATTTATTTGAATCTACGGAAACAAACAATGGTGTATTCTATTTCCTAAAGTGTCAAAGACTTTGATTCTTGCCAGTGATTTCTAAGCAAAGGTCACAGGAAGCAAAGAAACGATTTAATTGTAGACCACGCTGAGAATTGTTTTCAGACCAAATTATAGCAGTGTATAATCTTCGAAGTTTCTTACGCAGAAATTGCACACAGCTGTTTTTCTTTCAAAAACGACCAACAATGCAAACAATATCTAATGGGAAGGTAACATTATTCCTTAATCTTCTCATAGTAGAATTTAGTCAGCGAATCATACATATTTCTTGTGAATAAAGAAAAAGTCGCACAAATCTGAAAAACATATTTACTGAATTGTTGTAATTTTACACTATTTAATTCTGTTTTGGGTTGTGAATGTACAGTTCTTTATAACATTGTCGCTGAAAATAGTCTTAGTTAAAAACACACATACGTTGACTTCTATTCGCTTGAATAAAATTTATTATACAGCAGATAAAACTTTTCAAATCGTCTCACAAACCTCTTTTAACCCATGATCAGAAATTTGAAATAGCGACAAAACAGAATATCATGAATAAAGCAGGTGGTCATGACTTGTAAAATTTGGTATACACCAATGGACTGACCGTGTTCATTCCTTGCTTATGCCATATTACATAACCAACAGATGTTACCATACAACAATAATAAAATTATGTTTTAAACGAAATCTAAAATAATTTCTTGCACAATATTATGTACATTAAACGTATTATAAATAGATCCCATATTATCATTAACGAATGGTTAGTTCAGACCTTAAATTAAATTTTAGTTGACTGTATGAAGCCGAGCTTTCTGCAGGCACATTCTCTACTGTGTAGTTGTAATGTAAGCTTCACTCAGAACCAGAGTAGGACAGGAGAGCAAAACTGAACTTTAGGATTCCTCGTATCAACCATCCAACGAGCGCACACACAGTTTATATTAACACAGTTACACTTAGAAGATAATGGCCTCGAAACAATTGATTAAAATACCGGCAATGAAATCGAACTTGGAACTTATTAGTCAACAATTGAATTCTTAATACTTGGTTATATTATATATCAGGAATATATTAAGAAGAACACAATTAGTTCTTCATCTCAGTATATTATTGATAGCTAAGTTTCTGAATAATATCATGAAAGTTTCTGTAAAAATATCACAATCTGCTTGAAGAGATAAAAAAAACTATAATCGGGTTGTCTGATGTATACAATTCCGATATAGCATTCTTTACAATACTTAACACTATTATTTGAAATAGATTCTAATACAAGTGATTTAAAGTGATACATTAAAATTATGAAACTTCCTCCTTGAATGCAAAAAGTTCTTCATGCTTTGTAGAATTAGGTTTTTGTGGCGTGTACTTTAAAGAAAAATTTCTGTAAAGATAAATCGAGAACCTGTCCTTGTTAAATGAAGTCATTGTTAAATGAAATCCTTGTTCACGTCTAATATTGCAAAATATTCTACAAAAATTATCACAAATGCTTTCTGAAAAAGAAAAGTTATGAACGTGTGAGGTATATACATTTCAGGTTTGTATTATAAACCTTTGTTCCAAATTCACCGAATAAACAGCAGCATTTCTAGTTTGCACCTTGAGAAATATTGGAATGGTATGTTTCAGGCGTAAATTATTTTTACACGAACAGAACAAGTTACTTTTTTAAAGGTGGTGTATGTGTACATTCTGAGGTTCATACCATTCTCAAGCGCTTTGTAAAGTTACGACAATCTATAACTCCCCAACGACGAATGGGCTTGGCCATAACTTTCATTCCAAGTAAATCATCCTTCACTATTTTTGCTTATACTCATTCTTCACGCTCGCCAAAATTTACATTTTCAATTTTCTGGCGGTTGAAATAATAAAATAAATAGAAAATATTGAAAGAATAAATAGCTATAAATAATGTAAAATAATCCCTATTTAAAAGTGATCTCAAGAGTATATTACAAGGAAATATAAGAGAGAGCTTGATATTTCATTATAAATTGAATATATTCTGTTATATACTGATATTAATTAAGATTGTATGGTTTTCTATTTTGGACAATGATTCAGCAACCAGCAGTTGAAAGGCAATCAAAATATGATTTAGATATATTTCATAGTCTTTGCAACTGTTTATCGAATTAGCTTTTTCATAAAATACACTTACTATTCAGAAGACTAAAGTTCCTGAAAGTTTCATTAAAACGGTATCGATTCCTAAAGATTTTTCTCAAAGCATTCATGACACGTGACTTTGTAACTATCAAACACTAACATTTCAGTGCATTGTGAAGTATTTCTACAAATCGGAAGCTGCAACACTGTGAGATATTGTGTATTAATAAGTATGGAAACATATACACACACACATATACGATCTTCAAACGAAAATAAAATTCAGTTTCAATAAACCCTACAAGATGTAGGCGTGTCCGTGTGGTAAGTAGCTTGCTTTTCAACCACCCAATTCCTGGATCGATCTCACTGCTGGCACACTGGACAGGTACACATTCTGCAATATCCCTGGGCTGACAAAAACAATGTGAGTGGATTAGGTTGAGGAAAACTGAAAGAATCCCGTTGTATATGTGTGTGAGTGTCTGCTTTGGTCATCATCACCACTTGATAACCGGTGTTACTTCATTTACGACCTCGTAACTTAGTGGTTTGGCAAAAAGAAGTTCGTTGGAATTAATACTAAGCTTTAAAAAAGATTACTGGCGTAGATTCAAGCGGCTAAACACTTAAAGGTGGTACACCGGCATGGTCGCAGTCTAATAACTAAAACAAATAAACGACGTATATGTGTATGTGTGTGTGTGTGTGTGTGTGTGTGTGTGCGTGCGTGCGTGTGTGTGTGTGTGTGCGTGAGTGTGTGAACGTATGTGTGTGCACGCATACACATACACGCAGTCATTTGCACACATTATCAGTAGAAATATTTTGAATACAGACAATCAATTCAGTAACCGTTCACGCGATTACTTGGCCGTCGGTGTGCTTAAAGGGAAGTACTAACAGTAATTAACCAGTATAAATTAATTACAGAACTAATGATATTTAAACCTGTCAATCCAGGATTGTATAACAACAATGAAGTGCATTAGTTATCGAGTAAATGATAAAATATGAATAAGGAATGGTGCATAATAGAAATGCAGCTTAATAATGAGCCGAAATACCCAACTAATTTCGTCAGACGTCGCGTTGAACCATCGGATTGCAATTTTCGACGAATAACACCTCAACAACGAGAGAAAGTACTATCTATCTATCTATCTATCTATCTATCTATCTATCTATCTATCTATCTATCTATCTATCTATCTATTTTTCTATCTATTTATTACAACATATAATATACATAAACGCATATATATGTGTATAATTTTTATATAACTATTAATAGTGACACAAGCAGCTTTAATACATAAAGGTAATCTTGAGCAACACTTATATATATACAGAATAGAATAGAAAACCTTCGTGAAAAAAGGAGTCAAACAATTCTAGAAAGAAAGCATCCAGGTCCTTGAAGCAAAATACCAAAGAAAGAAAGACAATGCGCCACGGTCCTGCAGCTTCCAGGATTCTTTGCTTGCAGACTTTGCAGCAGAACTTGCTCATCAAATATAGGAAGAATCAGCCATGAGAGAAGATGGTGGAAGAAGACTACGAGGACCTAAATAAGACATCATTTGCTGCCTAGACATTCTGTCAAGTCGTAAAAGTCCGAGGGTATGTACATATATATATATATATAATTAGATGAACTGAGGTAGGAATAAAAGTAATAAAAGTCATTATTGTGAATTGTTAAAGAGATTCAAAAGCATACCGGTTTCGTAAAATTACTGATCACTGCTTTGAATGCACACCGATTACCGAACGGTAAAAATATTATGTGTAAGGGTGGTAATTAGTTCTGGATTTGGTGCAATGAGGGTAGATATAGATCTGTAGTGTGAGTGGTGTATGGGATGTATGGTGGTATTAATTGAAAGGTTAGTAGCGTTTTGTATAAAGTTATGTGTTCATATTGAGTTGTGGAAGATATTTATTGATGGCAACCCCATCAAGCATGCATGGTGTGGAGAGTGATTATTTGACACCCTGCTGGACGAAAGATAAGACCTGACAATGGGTGGAAGAGCTCATGTGCAGTCAACGGCTCTTTAACAATATCTGTACATGCGTATGTATGCATGTATATATGTTGGGGTACGTGGAAATACCTGAGTTGGTGTCCAGGTGTGGTTGGAAGTGGAAGACCCTCTGTTGTTGTCACAACATATCCCTAGCAGAGGGAAAGTGTGAGCGAAAACCTGCGACACTGAAAATGTTTGATGGCGTAGATTAGTTCTTCTTTTCGAGTTTATTTTCTCCATGATCAGAGAGTGGGATTGGATTTGTGCCAACCCTTTCTCCACAATAAAAAAAATCATCATGTACAGGCGTTCGCTTGAAAACAAAACCTGTCACAAAATGGCTGGTTATGGACTTTCGATCAGGGATGGCAATACTGGAGTTTCTAGCCATCGTGTATGTATGTATATGTATGTATGTATGTATGTATGTATGTATGTATGTATGTATGTATGTAAGTATGTATGTATGTATGTATGCATAAAATAATGTATGAATGTATATGTATGAGAGAGGTTTATAGGATAATCAACAACCACAAAATATAATTTTCGTCATTTATTTTTAATATGTGTGTTTAGTTTTATTACAGATGTTCACATTCTTCATCATCATTAAAGATAATTTTTTAACATTCATGCTGTTTTTCGTGTATGTTGATCATTTAGTGCATGTTGCTGTTGTTTTCTAAAGTTCGAGCTAGTGACGACCAATATATTAATAGCACACAGTGTGAAGACGCAAAACAATGAAGCATTCGTGAGAAACCATAAAGAAATTCCGATTGAAACAAATATTAATTGAACTTCATAGGAAAGCAAACAAACATACCTGAAAAACAAGGTGTTATTATTGATAATGTGTGTATTTTAAAAAAATAGAATTGAATGAAATGTTAATAGAAGTGGAAAGATATGTGTTAGTAAGCGGAAAAGACTTGAACGAAGAAGAATGGATAATGGAAATGTAAAATTGAAAATTGTTGGAAGAATCTGATTTAGCAGAAGGCAATGAAAGGAAGGAACCTGAATATGAAGCTGTTGCTGTTTGCAAAGATGGATTTTTAATTGAAACGAAAGGTAACTCAACTGCAAATGGAAGTGGTTTTCTTAATAGGTAGTGACTTGACTTGAACAAAACAGTCAATCTTATTCTAAAAACCAAAAATCTTAGAAGTATCTGCTCCTAATCAATAATGGCTCGGCAAACAGGGCCCCAACTCCACATGATGTACCATGGCACAATATCCTCCATATGTACTTTCTACGCATTCAGGCTCGCAACCTCGGATCTCTTATCAAAACTTCCTGCCCAGTGATGTCTCATTAGTAGTATCTCCCCAGATCTAGCACACACAACATGTGTTGATGGAGATATTTCTATCCTACTTTCAATCAACTCCAGTGTGGTTTAGAAATTGCTTTTGTCTCTCTTTTTCTTCTTTACATCGCTCTCCTCTTTGCCACTACATCCAATAACGTTGCTTATACTTAGAGAATGGAAGATGCTGAAATGTCTTCTTGATATGAGTAGTATTTGAGTTTACTGTGTTGGGCTGCAGATAAAAGAGACACAACTGACATGGTCTCACCAAAATACGTTAGTATAATGGTTGAGATATATTGGGAATAAATCGAGTCGTAATATCCGATTAAAAGAGGGCGTTGCTGTAAGTGCAACATGGAGTACACCGATGATTGTCACTGAGGAAGGTACATTCAGGTACGGAGTAGGTAGTTAAATGTGGCGCTCTTTGACAATTTGGACGTGTTATATTATCTTCACTATCTAGTTTGCTCTGTAAACCATATTGACGTTACAGAGGTTGACAAAATATGCATGAAAGGATGACTGATAGCTGTTTATTCCCTGAACTTAATAATGGCGATTTTCGTGTGTTTTCATCTTTGTCTTGACTTAGCGACAGAGACAATTTTCTTATGATACTGTTCTAATAGTGTTCCGCAGTGTTGTCAAATGTTTTGTCTGATTGGATTTGAATGCGCGTGTAGTAGCACTGTTTATTGCAGCAATAATACCTGTGCACCTCGTATTTCTAAGTGAATCTTTATTTCTAATGTCTGCTGACAATATCTATGCTTATGGCCCAGGCAAAGCTGAGCTGAACGAAGATGGATCGAATCTTTTCTGTGAAAAGCATTGTTGCGCCTCTATATTAACTATGTATGCCATTTTGCTTCCGGTTTATGTCGTAATCATATTTATGCGAAGCTTTTCCTTCCATCTTCGGTCTTTTCTAGAAATACTTGAAAGTGTTTCATTAAATGCCAGTATCCCTTTTTCTTATTGTGTAGGTAATGTATTTGTACTTGTTCTAAAGATATTTGGGATTTAGTAGGCATTACTCTAACCCTTTTGTTTTGGATCCAGATTTTAAGAGTTTGTGTTGAGTGTATGCAGACTGACGGTAAGATGCGATTGAGGCGTTATCTGTATATATGAAGCTGTGTGAATGTTTGCCGAAGACTTGTGAAGGCCTTGATGCTACAGATTTTAAAAACAATCTACGTAGTACTCAATTTGGGTATTTGCAGCCCCTAGATGGGTTTTAGCTTGTAAACTAGAGTTTGTCCACCTGCGAGCTAGTTTAGTTAACTTTTTATGTTGTTTTATTGAATACTTTTCGTATATGTAGATGGTGAGGATGACGTCAAAAGCTTTGTCGTATCAATGGTAGCGTGTAAATGTTGTGTTCTTGGAAGCGCCATTTCCTTTTTTATTTAAGGTTTGTAATTTACCTTCCATCTACTCCTTACAGTGTTTCTTATTATTCTTTCATGTTCCACGTTTATTTTCTTACTGAACCTCCGCCATATTTAATGTGATGTAATGTTCGGTTCTATTATTTTCAACCACAAATCCACGACTTCGAATTTTCATTAACTCTTATCCATATGTAATGAATAACGTTGAGAAAGGGATGGATAGTTTCTTTTTCGTTTCTGTTTCCAACTCGCAAAATTAACAAAAACTAATAATTAATTCCATTGGTGTTATTGTTTGATCTGAGACCACGACTTGTCCAACAGACATAGGGTTCAAGACGTTTCAACCTTGGCAGTCCCATCTCAGACAGTACATGAAGGATTGACGTATCTATTGTGTTCTTCTTTGTAAGACAGTAAGTTATGATGTCAGTGAGATTTACCTGATATTTTTAGCAGATTCAGTGACCGTGTAGAAACTCCTTTCAATGGCTGAAGACAAACCTAGCTGTCAAGAATAGAATGATGGTTTCGGCAGAATTCGGAAAACATTTATCACGTCAGATTGGCAGTGTTCTGCAGCACTGCCGGCTTTCTCTTCCTCCACTTCCCCACTCTTTCTCTCCCACCTCTCCACTACATTTAATAACAATCGTAAAATTTGTTCTGCTCCTCGTTGTTAATTATCTATTTTCTACTTAGTCGTTTTTAAGTAGAATAACGTCCTTATTTCTTGATAATTCACTTGCCGTCACTTCAACAAATTAATTTCGGGGTATTGTCCACATAACTCGAAATGATGGAGAAATTAATATTAGTGTCACCCATATTGGTTTCCCGCCGAGCTATTCAACCTACTTCCTATTTAAACGAGATGAAACCAAGTGATCATAGAAACGGTGTGTGTCTGAAATTTTAACTTCTTAAACTGTTTCTTATTTTCTTAAAATTTTGCTTACCTCTCACTCTTGCTACCTCGAACTTAACTGAGGATTTCTGAGAAAAGTTAAGTTAATTATGATATTTTCAATGCAGATAACATTAACAAGATTAATCCTGAAGAAAGATAATGTTAGAGGGTGAATAAGAATAATTTTAATTAGTTTTAGCATAGATAAGCACTGTGTGTATTTATAAGTCTTTCTTTCCTTTACACCTTTCGTTGACACATTTCATTCTGTTTTAAAACAATAGCAGTTTAAATATACTTCTCACACCCCTTTCTACCTCTTCCTGTATATCCTTCCCTTTCTTTCTCCTCTTTTTTGCTTCAGTATTTTTTATCGGATAGCTTACAGTACCCATGATTAACCCTAATCACCATGCATATAGTCCAATATCCTCCCCTCCATAATATTCGTGATTGACGAATCTACTCGCGAAAACAACTTTTCGACGGTCCGCTTCCACAGAGCTCACATCAACTTGGGGTCCTCACATGGATCCTTTTCTCCCTCCAGCAACGGATATTCCCCTTTCATAATAATAAAATAATGAATTAAAGACGATGCTGTGTCGTCTGCAGAATCATTTCTCTTCTGTGGCCATCTGTCATTATCATTATCTTCTTCGCCTCCCACTAGCAACAATCATAAATCGCATTATACATCTTACAGATGTTATTTTCTCTCAAATATTTCAACTTATTTTCAACTGTTTTATTTTCCATTATAGATAATCTAATATAGTTTTTATTTACTTTTATTACCCACAGAAAAAAATCTTCAAGTTACTCTGAATAAAAAAAAATGTTCGCATTTCCCAAATCTTTCGTGTTAATATGCTATTTATACCACTATGAGAAAACCATTTATCACAAAAAACTGCTTGACAATATTTTGTTTAGCTTGAGCATCTGTCATTTCTGTAGCATTTTTATCGCAACAAATACGTTGCTATCGAAGGCAAATAATTTTCACCTTTAAACTGTTTGTTCCAGTTAATATCCCCCTTTAGTCGCTATCATATCTGATGTACTAACCCAATATATCCTTTGGATACCTTTTCCAAGACCACCAAAATCAGTATCTTATCCCTCCGTTATGTTTAAAATGTCTGATTAATAAAAGTAATATCGTTTCTGAAACAACTTCTAAAACTAAGATCGATTATTAATGAAATATATATCAAACTTTAGCAACAGTCGTATTTTGTCAATTAAATAATTTAAAAAAGACACACGTTATTACTTATGCATAGAAATATTTTCCAAAATTATATTAATCAATGTATAGGATATTAGTTCGGATGTTTTAAGAAATATGAAAATTGAAATATATTCAGGAATGTCAACATAAATTGATATTCAGTTTCGTCTAATAAATTACACTGCTGTTGTTCCGTAATATATTGGGAGATCTTTAAACTACATTGAAATTTCAAAGTTAAACTATATAGTTTCATTAAAAACTATATAATTATTAACTTGAATTTTGTTTAATTTTAAAATTATATTACTTTTCGTTTCTAATTTATTTTCTATGAAATTATTTTGCGTATTTCAATAATTAAGAAAACATGGAAACATGTCTGTATTCTCTATTTATTAATCTCAGTTAGAGTCTGTGTCTGTATTTCGAGCACATATAAATAATGTAGAAGATAATGTGTTGTGCAATGATGTTAACTTTATTGATATATTTCTCATTATTTATCAATACTAACATTTGATATTTATGTTATGTTTTCATCTATTGTAGTAATATGAGTAACAGCATATGGAAGAAATATTTTCTTGAAGTAAATTACGATTGCATAGACATCATATGAACACACAAGCACACACTCACAAACACATACGTACATATACATAGACACTTAAATATCTGTGTGTATGTATACATGTGCAGATGTATGAGAGTATACATACATACATGTGCATATGTATGTGCACACGCATATAGAGACAAAAATGTCATTGCTTATGCGGATCTTAATACATGCTAAATTTATCGAATGTTTCGCATATTTTGTCTCTACTTTTGATAATTGTAATTTTCTGATTAGGGGAGTTCTGTCTGATTTTGTGAAAGCCTCAATTCCAAAGATTTGCATCGAAGCAGTTAGACCCGTAGCCAACTTTTCCAATAATTACTGGTAGAAATTTAAAACTATAGTGTCCGGGTGGGAATAACTGAAGAACAAATTCCTAATTTCTTGAGCTTAGGGGGTTTATTTTCTCTAACCTTTAATACTTTGACAACTGTTGAGTTTCAATTGCTGTGCATGGTTTCAGTCATCAGCCCCAGACGATCATGTCTGGTCTGTTAGTGTAGGATGTGGACCAAACTGTGAATGAATTGAAATCATAGCTATAATGAAAGAAAACTCATTAGCATTATTAAATTTTGTTCTCAAAAGGAACAACGGAAAGATACCACAGACATTCAGATGACACAAATTAATTGGATTTATGCAGCGAAGAAGAGACTGTGTGAAGGCTGATAATTATGGAGAAATTTTCCGATATAAGGATTATCTACTGAACGCTGATATTACTTAAGGACAATCAATAGATACAATTTTAATGTGACTATAATTCACTGAATATTCAAAAAATTCAAATTATTAGAAAAAAAATTAAAGTTGCCTTCCGTGTGAAGAAAATAGTTAAGTGCTGTCTATAATGCTCCTTGTGATAATTCAAGCAGTTTTAATAATTCATATCTTAACTGTAACAGAGAAAAAAAAATCACCGGGTGTTAAAGAAAATTGATGTCAAAAGAGGTAAGGGACGTGACTCTTAACATTCCAATTATCCAAAATTAATTGAAGTTATGGCGGAGAAATGAGTTTGTTTTTTGAAAGCAATGGTATAAATTCAGGATAAATTATTAGCCAGTCGCATAAAAATATATGGTACACAAGACTACCAAGAAATGAGAACGGCTATTGTATATAACGTTAAAATTTTGCCATTATAATGATATTGAGAAATTAGATAAGAATTATCAGCCTCACTTCTGTCTTTCGATATATCCGGTGGAGTATTGAACAACTGATATCTCGCGAATTCTCTCCCTTCCACATTTTGAGATTCATCTTCTTTACCATTAATAATTCCCAGCAGCGTTATAATTTCTATCGATCAAAAATACACCCCCACATTTACACCGTGTGGTAGCCTGAACTGTATGGTAGCCTGAACATGTCTATGTGCTTCAGAAACAAGTCAGTATTGGCAAATTTCACAATTTCATTACTCTATTCTCCTAATTAGGGAAGTACTTTCATTCTCCAAACTGAGAATCTTTGGTAGTTGTGTGACCTTGTCATCTGTGAGAGGATAACGCTTCACTGAAAAGGTGATATATAATTGAAACCGTAACTCTCAGACATCAACCGCACTCCTTTCCGGCATAGCGTTCATAAATATTTGTCAGTTATATATTCGAGAACTCCCTGATAGGCTCAGTTTCAACTTATTTTCATTAGTACTAATTAATTTTCTTCTGATTATGTTTATAGTTTCACTTGATTGAAATTAATTTCGGCTCAAAGAAGGTGCCAAACACTGCCACATGGATTGTGTTTTGGGATGAAGCAAATTTATACATCAAGGAAAAGCGTGAACGCCCGACATTCCAATTTCTGTTGCACAAAGAATGAAAAATCACCTCTGTTTTTCATTTTAGATAGTCAGGTGCCTCACAGCAAATCATAAGCTTCATGTAATGCATGATTGTGTGTTAGCTTTGATCTATTTCACTTCCATCGCTGACTCACTCAACCAGGCGACACTCCATGTTCGTGCCTTGATTTTTCTAAGAAATCAATATTTCAGAAAATCTACGATCGATACTCTTGTTTAAGGAACGTCTTCCAACTGGATTCTATTTATAGAAAATTATCACCATTCCGATCAAGTCTTGTAACAACAGCTTCGGGCAATCTCGCCTGTGGCTATTTATCGCCTGCATATTCTTCAATAGTTGTTATCATTTATGTGTTTCTGTAAATAATCGACTCGAATCAATTTTAAAGTACTGCACTAATTATTCAGGCATTCATTATAAAAGTATTGGGTAAAGAATCTATACGACAAAAATATGTAATGTTTAGCAATTATCGAAATACTAATGCAGTAATATACTTTAGGTTGCATTAATGATGGAATTTGAATAAGAAAACTCGAAAAGGTCTTTAAAGAAAATATTTTACTGACTAAATACATCATTTATTGTGTTTCGTGAATAAAGCACGAGGAAATACTGAGATTTTAAATCTTTAAAACGAAAGATGTTCACGAATAGCATAAAATATATCCGTAATTATATCATAATTAAATATATCCCCGATTATACCAAGGGCGGGGATGATTGTGTTGTTAAAAAGGCCGATTCGCAACCACGTGGTTACCGGTTCAATCCCAGCACAATAACTTGTGAATGAATTTGGTTCAGTACATAAAGATGTGTGAGTGTGTGTATTTGCATAAATAAGTGCAACAAAAAAGAGATGAACACGCAGTTATTAATGGCATCGAGATATTTATAAAGTAGTTACATAGAAGTGAGTCTGTCCGCGCGCTCTGTGTGCGTGTTGCGTGTGTTGAGTGTGTGCGTGTGTGTAAATTAAGCAGAAAAACTGGAAAATCAAGAACGCAAGAGAAAATAGCAATTCTTTATACGTATACATTCCTTAAAGTTTATACTCTAATATCAGATGAAAGAGAGGAGGATCCGTCGTTTTTCATGGTGGTTCTTCATCGGTAGGTGGGTAAATAATCGGAGAACTCATACTAGAACCTCACAATTAAAGGAGTGGAGAACACATCTGAAAACAAATGAAGAGTATATCTTTTGTAGTGAAATTTTACTTGTTTAGCAAGTCATGTTCAACATTTAAAACGTTGCTATATTATAATCACTTTCTAATTAGTGTTAAGAGTCAAAACACTCTGTTCATGATATTCTGTATTCATTTACATGTACTGCATTTGTTTTCACTATGAAACCGGAACAAACAATGTAATCGAGACATAATCTGAAGTGTATTGATATAAAGAGAATACAATTGATGACAACAGGTTTTAGAAACAACGAAACTAAGTCTACTGGGGCATATAAGCACTCGATGGAAAAAAGGAGGGTTTTCCGTATGCGTGGGACTCGAACACATACCTCTATGTTTTAACGACAAGTGTTCTACCATTACACCAACGTACCCCTTCGCTTCTTTCCTTAATCAATACACGGTGATGGCTCATAAGCTTTAAGCTTATAAAATATTATTATTTACAGTACTGTAAACTCTACACCGCTTACCAAATCATTGCAGAAAACGCACATATGTATGTATGTATGCATGTATGCATGTATGTATGTATGTATGTATGTATGTATATGTGTGTGTATGTATGTATATGTATGTATCTATGTATATGTGTGTGTGCATGTATATATATACGCATACACACACATTAGTGTTTGTTTTTGTATCAAGGTATATAGATAAATAATTTAACAGTCCGATGAGGAATAGTGGGCCGAAACTTCGAAGTCCCTGCTACCCCTCATCTTGTATGTATATATATATATATATATATATATATATATATATATATATAT
>NC_068986.1:7953925-7956883 GCF_001194135.2 Octopus bimaculoides | reverse complement strand
TATATATATATATATATATATATATATATATATTTATGTATGTATGTATGTATGTATGTATATGTATATATATATATTTATGAATGTATGTATGCGTATATGTATATATTCATATACACTTCGCAACAGGTCACATGCGTAACTCACAGAGTAGGCCCTAAAGAGTTATCTTTCTCTCAAAGTGCGCCACGTGTGTTTAGAGCTACAGCGTTTGTTCTATACAAAGAATGAACAAGTGAAGCAAGGATCTGATACAATGTAAAACGATATTGATATGTTCTGCGCTGCAAAACGTTCTGCTTCGAGAAATATATTTCTCATCAGGTTATATATATAAATGTGAGAACCACAGCGCACCGCCCAGTAATAAAGAAGTATATGGCTGTCGGTCACATGGTATTAGATATGATATTGCACTGTCAAATAGTCATGATACACACATATATTACTCTCTCTCACTCTCTCTCACACACACATATACATACAGAAAAGTGGTCAGTTGATGTAGAGTTTATGTTATTTCTTTTAATGCTGAATCTGAGACTTTGTTTCACGACTCCAGTTTCTCGGCGATTTTCAAACGGAGCCTGGGTTTCGCTTGGAGATCGAATCACGAAACAAACTTTCATATATACATGCATATACACACATACGTGTATATATATATATGTATCTATAGATGTGTGTGTGTGTGTATGTATGTATGTATATATATATATATATGTGTGTGTGTGTGTGTGTGTGTGTGTGTGTGTGTGTGTATATATACATACATACATACATAGATACATACACGACAGAAGTAAATAGATACCCTTATATTCATTAAAATGGATTTAAATCTGAAATACAGTCAAATTATTTATTAATTGTTATAATGTGAATGTTTAATATATATATAGCGAAGGATAGTGTATGATTCTTTTATGCACATTCCACATCGGCCCATAATCATGCTGTAAGGGAACGGGGCTCATCTATAATAGAGCAAGATAATGTGTAATTTATGTTCTGTAATTTTAGATCATGTATGTATATAGCTAGTGCCATTGTGTTTTTTAAATGTTAGCTTACTGAAGGAATTTAAATGGGTTCTACATCGTCTCTTAAAATCTATAGTGCTTCCTATGTATACTCATATTTGATGTTTGTCATTTATAAATTACGTTTTTTCGTAAACAAAATCTAGCGAACGGACATAATTCAATATATATTTTATTTTGGATAATTTCTGTATTGATTAAATCCGAACACATATGAGTTAATTTTAGTTGAACTTTTTCCATTTCATTTATTATATTTGTCTATCGTCTCAGGTTCGACTTGAGCTTTTCCTGGATCTATTGTAAAGCGCATCACTCTTCTGGTCTGATGACTCAATATTTTGTCAAGAATTTGTGATAAGCAAACAGTAGAAATAATGGGAAGATAAAAGTGGGCTATATTACAGGGCTGGTACTTGTTTGTCCCTGAAGGGACAGAAGGTAGAATCTAACCGCGGCAGTATCTGAACTCACAACCCAGGGAGCTGTAAAGAATAATGTAAATCATGCGGTCGGACGCTCTAACGACTTTGGCAATTGGTTGCATTAATTAACCTATAAGCAACTGAATGAGAGTAATGACAAATTATCAGAAAACGGTGGTTATGGAAATTATTTCAAACGACATACAAGTTTAATAAGCAAACTCATACGTACCAATTAGGATTCTTCGTAATTATTTTTTGTGAGGTGTTTTCATCATAAGTGGACAGTAAATGTTTATATAAACTATGAATTATTTCGAGTCATAATATAAAGTCTTTGTAGTGAAAGAATAAACGCGTGTGTATGAGTGCTTGTGTGTGAATGTTTTCGTGTTCATGTTTCTATATGGATGTAGTGTGAAAATGTGTATATATTATATTTTCAGAGTTAAGTAAACGGCTGTTACAAATTTGATGACATGGCTATATGTCTGGGAACTGTTGTCAAATGACTATCTTAAGAGTTGCATCTCAGTCTTGTAATTTATTCTTTAATATTGTCTTTAAAGTTTGCCTAGTTGTGATTGATTTAATGTTTAAATAAATATGAAGTACAAATAAATATATCTACATCAAATGAAAGTATATAATATATAGCTTAAACTATTAATATAACTTGATAACACTAAATGTGTGTCGTAATTATAAGCATTAAAAGAAATATCTCGTAAAAGAACTAATATAATTTGCAATCTGACAGAATTAAAAGCAAGGAATTTTGATACAGTTTTCTTAATATATTTTTCTTCATAGATAAGCTTTCGAATCAAACATAGAATTTTGAATAATTCATATTATCATTAAGATAGAATTTTTAATTAATAGCTTAATGAGGTTATAAGTTTACTTAGACATTTTTTTTGTATTAGTATTTTTTATAAATATTTAGTCGGAATGAATTCACAAGATGGATAACGTTGCTCTTACGTTCAGTAAGTTCTCATCTGCCGTTTCGAGATGTCTGCCAATTAATACGTGCATCCTACTTTTACGTTGATCCAAGATATCAACTCTTCAAAATACCATGCCTCTTGCTTATCTTCATACCAAGGCATATTGAAGACGAAATCTACTTGATAGTCATGAAGGAATTCCCTGCCCAAACCAGTTGCTAGGTACTTATTCGCGAACAATAACAAGGAGAGAATTAAAGGCTGACTTCATTGCTTTGAAGTTTGAAAGTTCGTCTGTTTCCACACTCCATTACCAACCACAAAATCGAACAGCAGCAACGTAGAAAGCCATATATATATATATATATATATATATATATATATATATAATTGACAGTTGACTGAACACTATTCAATTTTTTTTCACCGTGTTTTTCTCCTTGTCTCCGTATTCTTTCTGTTGAAGAGCGTAGCTCGAAACGTCAAAGACTTTCCGCATTCCCGAGCGTCATACTAATACATCCTTTTGTTATTTAC
>NC_068986.1:7952966-7953681 GCF_001194135.2 Octopus bimaculoides | reverse complement strand
TGTCTGTGTGTGTGTGTGTCTTTGTGTGTGTCTGTGTGTGTGTGTGTGTGTCTTTGTTTGTGTGTATGTATGTATGTATGTATGTATGTATGTATATTTCATTTTCAAATTTTAATAGAATCTATAGTTACAATTATTGTTTTTTTTTTCTTTTGTGAATGCCTGTTTTCTGTTTTCTAAATTCTGACCATTCTGATACAGGGGCTCCTGAATATTATATACTAGCAGTATAACTCGGGATTAAGCTAGGATTATTAAATGATTAAGTCCTTTATTTCAAACCAAAATAAGTAACATCGACATCAGATTTGAGCGAAATCCGTTGAAATTGGTTTGGCTGAAAATGGTTTGCTGGCAATTTGATTGGGAAATCCCATAAGGAATCAGTTTATTGGTTATTTTCACTTATTGACTCTTTTTTTAAATGTTAGATTAGAGATCTGCATAGGAGAAGGTTGATCTGAAGGTTTGCATTGGGGATCTGGATTGGAGTAACTTAGGAAAGCTTACCAACAACCTTAACCAAAGAATAAGGAGCCTGTCCCTTCTATGTTAACTCTAAACCTATCCTTAAACCCTAACCCTAACTCTGACCCTAAGACCTTAACCCTAACCCTAATCCTAATCCTAACCGTAACACCCTAGTGGAAATCGTACGGGTGTTAATCTGAAAAATTACCAAACCCTTTTTGTGGTCCGAAAAACGGGTTGGGGG
>NC_068986.1:7950865-7952227 GCF_001194135.2 Octopus bimaculoides | reverse complement strand
ATATATAAGGTAAATTCCAGTATATTCTTTTTGCAACTCTCAATATGAATACTTGCTATCTAGATCTGGACGGACTGGAATTCAAATCTCGTTAGAGGAACTTCAAGTGTCTACCAGTGGTATATATGGTATGTAGCCTGTTTTATAGTAAAGCAAATCAGTCAAAAAAGAACACACACACACACACACACGCACACGTACGAAAATCCATTCTCTTGGTATTTGTAAGGATTCTTGTTCAAATGCTGCTCTCAATTCATCAAATGTTGCGATTTTCTCAGGATACCCTATCTAAAATATCTTGTGATGTGAGGTCCGGTCATCACGGAGAGTATTCTACTAAACCTCTTTGTACAATCCCCCTGTTTGGCAAAATCTCATCAAAGTAGATCTTTACATTGCTTTGGTTGAGTGGTAATGCCCCATCTTGCTGGAAATAAAACATTACATCTCCAAATTCCCCTTCAATGCTTGACATGACAGATTGTTGCAGTAAGTTGAAGTAAATGAGACTAGTCAAAATACCGTCAAAACAGAATCCTTTTGATAAGCCGCATCGTAATGTAACACTTGGTAAATTAACATGATGGTCTTCCGTAATATGTAGATTCTCATATCCCTAGTAAGTGCAAATATGGCGGTTAACTGAGCCATTTAATTTCAATATAGCTTCATCATTCCAAGCAACCTTCTTGTATTTGAGCGATGAGCATCTACACATCTTGTTAAGTGTTATTCACGTAACTCTTGATTCCAGATTATCTGCATTCAGAGCATGGACTACTTTTGGAACGTATCTTTTCCAGTGACAGGATTTCAATATACGATTGTCGCTCGATTGTGAAATTCCTATCCGACCATTCGCTTGCCAAAGAGAACTCTGGCAATACATTTTTTTCCTTTGTGAGGATTGTAGATGTCCGCGATCTTCTAAAACCTTTCTTGTGGACATTCTGTACAATTCCATCTGACTCAAACTTATCTTTAATCCGAATAATGCGAAGATAGATATGTTTAAAACTTCCTCTTTGCACTATGTGTTTTCAAACTTCTACTCGCATTTTCGGATAAATTTTCTTTGTTCAAATCTTAGTGTCGTTCTCGTTATTAGTTCTAAAGGGTGAAATCTAAAAAGAAATGAATATCAAATCGACGAACTTGAAGTAATTTATCTCGTGTATAATGGCTGTATTCATAGAATGATATTTATCTCTCAATGGGTGTAGTACTTTTTTGGGGTATTATACACTAACAGGAAACTACGCACAGACACACATGCACACGTACACAAACACCTACATACCCACATGTGTATATGTAAATATATATATATATATATATATATATATATATATATATATA
>NC_068986.1:7949801-7950827 GCF_001194135.2 Octopus bimaculoides | reverse complement strand
GTGTGTGTGTGTGTGTGTGTGTGTGTGTGTGTGTGTGTGTGTGTGTGTGTGTGCTCCGTAGATTAATTCCTCCATCACATAAATGGAAATAGAAAAGATGAATTTATTTTAAATACAAAAAAATCGCTATCAACGAAACCCACAAAATACCTCTTGGACTAATTAAATGCACTGGGAGACAAATATCGCATCAGTATTTTAAGGTCACTAATCGTTTCGCAATAAACTCTATTTAATATCAAATCAATGAATCAATATGTTACGCATTGAAAGTGTTTTCATTTTATATTATCAAGCTAACGATAAAATTTAACAATACATGAATTAAAATAATTAAATCAACTTTCATTAACATAGATGAGGATCTCTCTCTGTTTTAGTGTGACGCTAAGTAATATATAGAACATATTTGCTTATTAACCATCTGAGAGAAAATTAAAGATAGAATTGGATGAAAAGAGTACAAAAAGAATTCGGTTTTAGAATTATACACTAGCGTAGAGGAACACACTCAAGCCTTTTTATATGCTGCCATTTACAAACTCATAAACGCCATCCATCCATACATACATGCATACATAAGTATATATCTAACTGTATATTTAATAACTTCATTCTATGTGATCTTATACTAATGTTATACTATATTGTATTACGCGCGCGCGCGCACAGACATATATATGTGTGCATTCTGTGTGTGTGTGTATTTTAAGATTGATTATTTAATTACTATGTAATTATACATTTTCTGAAATATGTTAATATAACAACACTATTTCACTTATTTGAAATATTTAAAAAATATAGTTGCTATGATACAATGTTGAAGTTTATAATTGAATTCAGAAATGATTTTTACAAACCTGTTTGACAAAGTAAATAAACATTAATATAAATAGATTAAGATTTATTAGTTTCAGGGTAAATGTCTGTCAATACATACATACATACATACATACATACACAATTATGTGTACATGTATGTGTGTGTCTGTGTGTGTGTGTGTGTGTGTGTGTGTGTGTGTG
>NC_068986.1:7943386-7949791 GCF_001194135.2 Octopus bimaculoides | reverse complement strand
GTGTGTGTGTGTGTGTGTGTGTGTGTGTGTGTGTGTGTATGTGTTGTGTAGAAGTCAAGGAAGAAGGCGAAGCGTTAATGTAGTACAAGTTTAGTACAGCCACAATCGTTTCAGTAGTATAACGTTTCGAACCATATCACGTATAAAAGCAAATGAACAGGTTCCACAACATCTTTTAGCCATGGATGAATGACCCGTAGTGGTACCTCATCAGGCTAGCACTAGGGTCGTCTGTGGTGCCACACTGGCCTATTCAGCCATGGGTAACTTTATACAGAAGTTGTAGCTTTTAATCATTTGTATTTCTACGCGGTGTCGTTCGAGACGCAATGGTATTGAAACAGCTGTAACGAATACTACTACACTTGTTGTAAACAACTAATTCTTCGTCTTCTTTTTTGACTGATATGCTCTACTATGAATAGGCTACACACCATATATACCAATGGTAAACACTTGAAGTTCCTCTAACGAGATTTGAATTCCAGTCTGACCAGATGTAGATAACAAGTATTCATATTGAGGATTGCAAAAAGTATATACCGGAATTTACCAGATATATATATAATATTCTATAATTATATACATAATTACGTATATAATTATAGAATACTTTGTATAATTCACCTAGAAAGTTTTCTAACGTACTCACTACTACTTGATAAAATTAACAGTTATTAATTAATTAATTAATTTTATCCTATATTATTATTAAATATGTATGTATATATATAAATATATATATATATATATATAGTGTTGTTTCAAAGGCGGTGGTTTCAGCATATTTTGTTGTGCTACCACAGCAAAAGGCAGTGCTTAAAAGCGACGTGACACAACGGACCTATCCACGGCTGCTGAATAAATTTCGCCTGTCGATATAATCGGCACCTTCACGAAATGATTTATCAGGACGATTTAGCGCAGCTTACGGTATTTAAAACAGCACGTCCAAATTAAGTGAGATCATAAACTATTATGCTGTTGGTTTATGTAATGTTAATTTATGTTCGGAAGCTGTGGTTACAATTACAGTGTAGTTAATTATCTTCCCCACTGATTCTTTCTATCTTTTTTTCAAATGAGCACGCTCATTCAAACATTGATTGCATCGAGTCCAGTGGCTGAACCACCACTGTTGCACATAACTCTTGAAATGGCGAAATGAATTAATATTACAGCCAGGAACTCCTGGATAGATGTATTTCACCACGTAACAATGTTTTTATTCTGTTATTAATGCCTTTCTGTCCTGGTCTCATTTATATTTGAGCACTTCTTTTGCAGTCCTATATAAACTTTTTTTGTTTTCTAATAGGAGACAAATATCATTACTGTTTTATATATATATATATATATTATGGACATTCCCGTCCTTAGACGACGGATGTGGGTTTGGCAATTTGTTACCGAACAACCACACAGATTTGTTTATAGTGATCAAATGTATGTGTATATTTTAGCTCACTCCCTCCATCAAATAGGCATTAACTGTACAGGTGCACCGTGGGCCATATGTCAGATGACGAAATTATCGCAGAGCTACGTGAAATGAAGTGTTTTGCTCAAGAATACAACGTGATTCCCGGTCTGGGAAACGAACCCACGTCATCGCAATCGTGAGTGCAACATCCTAACAACTAAGCCATGATGCAGAAGCAGCATTAGAGTAGTAACCACATATACTGAACACACAACTATTGCGTAATTGCCGGTAGGCTACTGTTGGCGTGGTGATTTGAATTTATTCTTACGTGTTCATTGGCCAGGCATACCTGCGCACGGATATCAGCTTAGTTCCGATATTTTTCTCTTAAATCCAATTCCAAGAACCTCTTTGTCATGTGGCACAAAAAAATGAAGTACAAGCCAAGCCATAAAATTAAGATTTACAATGTAGGATTGTGTCTTGAGTGTGGGGCATAGAAAGTTTGGTAAAACACTTATAAAATTTGATATTATTTTATTAAAAATATACTTTTTAACCTATTTGTACTCGGCCAGAAACTGAAAAGCCATCATCGGGAGAGGACCCACTCGTATTAAATAACATTGTTATTATTCTGTACGACACTTCTCCTTTAGTCTTTTAATTTTTGAATGGTTTATCGTTTGATGAAACGGGATTCTATGACCATATTTTATACGAAAAAATCTTTGTAGGATTCACAAACATTTACTAATCTTATTATATCTTCATCTTTTATAATTCATATATAAGCTTAATTAATATAGATGTATTGAAGTATGTCTTGGTACATGTGTAGATACGTGTGTATGATGTATCTGTGCATGTGCTGATATGTACGTATGTTTTATTGTATGTGTGTATTGGTGTGTTTAAGATATAAATCTTCCGATTCAATTTCAAATTATTTTCGCTAAGATGCATCTATTCCCTTCGACTAGCTAAATGCAATCCATATCCTATTTAAAGCTGCCATGCTTGTTTTTATCCCTATACTCTGTTGGTTATATTTGAAGAATATCATCGCTATTTTTGTGTTGGCATATTCTACAATATAGTTTGGTGCTCCGACAGTTATAAATTTGTGTACATTCTAGCTATTAATATTGATATGATGTTGAAGGCAGCGAGCTGGCAGAATCGGTTGTATGTCGGGCAAAATGCTTGGTAGTACGTCTGTCGTCAGGTTCTCGGTTCAAATTACGCCGAGGTCAAATTTACCTGTCATCTTTCCGATGAAATAAGTACCAGTTAAGAACTGGAGTCAATGTATTCGACTTATCTTCTCTCCCGAAATTGCTGGCCTTGTACCAAAATTTGAAGCCACTATTGATATTATGTGATTTACACATAGAAATTATCAATTAAATAGATGCAGTTTGGGAAAAGACGAAACAGTTGTTTTACTTGTTGGCAAAGGCGATTCTATTATTTTCCTACAGATAACCATGATAGATATTGACTGATGAATAACAAACTAATTTGCGGTAAGCTCATAACTTTACAAAACTAATTATCTTCACCGTACAACATTGATAGTATTCCCTAGCTAGAGCGGTTTTGACATTCCTCATTTTAATACCATTTCTCGATTCTGTTCATCTCATCAACTATCTGACATTATATTTATTAGATTTCGTTCTTTTAGACGAAGCAATACAGAATTTAATAATGATTTTTTAAAAAGAGAAATACATGGAAAAACTATAGAAAGCTGCCGGACACGATAAGTAAGCTTGAATAAAGGAGACTGCCGACGTATTATGAATGAGAACTATAGCCATTTACTAACAGTCGGATGTATATTTTCTTGGTTTGATGGAATAAAATAACATGTGTAAATGTTAGCTCAGACATTACGGAGAAATACCACGTGATCTTTTTTATAGGTAAGCTTGTATTTTTCTAGACTGATGATGGAAAGAGATACTGCTTTAGCACAGACTGTCTGTGATAAAGAACATTTAGAAAAGGTTAATCATATTTATCAAATACCTGACAGCCTTACCAGTTAAATTACTCCAAAACATTACTGTATATGTAATAGGTTAAAATAAATATGCTAACTTGCTGACTCAGAACTGACTCAAGTAAATAGATTTTCGTTTTGTGTTTTACTTTTAGAAGAAACTGTAAGACTGCAGATCTGACTTACGTGGTTAATGTCTGCTTATCGATTTGTGATATTCCTTTTGTTAAGAAGTATAAGGATTAGGCGATAACTCTTATAACAGTACCCGATAATAGTAGGAAGATATAGTAATTCATAAGTTGCTTTAAGAGGTAGACAGTTTATCATTCTGTGTTATGAAAACCTTTGAATTTCAATAAAATTCCAATTGACAATGCACACACACATGATTGAGTTTATGTGCATGTGCATGTATAGTTTTAAACACACTCTTCATATACATATACATACATACATACACATATATATATATATACATATACATACACACACACATATATATATATCAACGTGTCAAAGCAGCGTGGTTATGAATAAACTGTTTATACAACAACAATCCTATAAAATTTAGAGGAATCTTCAGAAAAAGGAAACTTATTAGATGATTCCCTCTCTCGAAATATCAAGAACTATGGTTTATCCACAATTTATATTTCTCCATTTACATAGAGTCTATATGCATGTTATATAACTTTCCTTTCTATTATCATCCGTGTTCAGAGCTTTTTGATGAAACTAAAAAATAACAAAAAAGTATTAGGCAATAATATCTAAAAACAAAATGAAGGTTAACATCATTGTGTAAGAAAGAGGAACACACATTATATGTTCGTGTACAAAATCACTGTTGTCCTGTAGAGGATGCAAAACAATGACAGTTGAAATTGTCCGTCAAAAACATAATTTGAAGTTGTTCATACTCTAAATAGTAATGCTTTGATATACTCACTTCTGACTGTGTCAAGAGGATCGCTAGAGCAAACTACAACATGTTCTCTCCACGGGGAAAACGTAGAACACAACTAGCTGAAATATAGAATACATTACCAGAATAAGTGGTGAGCCTTGATTAACTCCCGAAAAACAAATAGGCAAGCTAACTGAAGAGAAGATGTTGAGAAAGTTTTGTCTAGAATTGTGTTTACACACAGTAACTTAGGACAGGTTCATGTCAATGCACAATTTCTTAAAGTACAAATATAAACCTTATCACTGCAGAAAAGCAAAATATCTTGGTATTGTATATGTGAAATTTTTCCAAAGAAGATAAAGTGTATAAATGGCAATAATAGAAACTATCAGTTATATGCGGGCCCTTCAATCAAAAATAACCAGATACAGGACCAAAGGCCACTGCAAGAAGAAGCGGTTATATTAAGTAACCAAAATCTGAGTTCGCTACCGTTTTGGAAACAACTTTGGAATTTTGGATACTTATAAAGGTTTTGTAAATTGAGACAAAAATTCGAGCAGTCTTTCACAAAAACAAAATAAATAAAAATAAACAAAGAAGCCATCAGAAATCGAGGAAATAATTTTTCTACCTTTTAGGCCTGAAATCCTTTACGGTTCATCAAAGAGTGAGAGGGAAATGTGATTGTCAGATTAAATTATTTTCTGTAGGAAAGATGACAAGGTTTCAGTAGTGGCAGTTATAGAGCTAAAGAATTGGGTAAAATGTTTAGTGTAGGAATGTGGCAGCAAAACATGGTACAAGGAAGAACAATGTTTAATATTTGTATTTCTTTGTTTTGCAATTAAGGAAAGAGATATTCAGTTTAGAAACAGTATTTTGGAAACACGGATGATAATAGAAAGGAAAGTTATATCAACACTACAACTTCGATACTCTCAATTGCAATTATTCTGCGTAATTCAGTTGAAATTCTATCATTATCTAAATATCAATTGATAGAATTTGAGAAACACTACACAACACGTGACATTAACATAATTATATCAATAGTGTTGTAATGAATAACATTTGAGGATTTGTATATATTTTTCATCTCTAACACAACCATCGCCACCACTACTACCACCATAACGGCCATTACCGTCGCCATCGTCGTCGTCGTCGTCGTCGTCGTCATTATCATCATCATCATCATCATCGTCACATTTATTCTATGTATTAATGCATCCTAAGAACTCATTCGACATTTTCTCATTGTGAATCCATTTATCCATAAATAACAGAATGGTTATTATCTACAAAAATATTGATAACATTTTTGCAGTTAATGACTTCTTTTCACAGTTAATTTGAATGCTAATGGCAATATAATCAATATTGAGTAGAAATACATCAATAATATCTGTGTATCTCCTGTAAATTGGTAGATTTGAAAACATCAAATTATTGGTTTGTTGTCATACGAGAGAAAATTACTGTTAGGAGAGTTTGTAATCTGTCATAATTTTTAAATTAGCATCTTTAAATCGCTGGACGGTCGACCAAAGTATTATTTGTGATTATGGTCAAGCATTTATTTATTTTCCCTGCTACAAGCTACCCTTTATATGTATGACCATTAGCGTTGTTAAGTGATATAAATAGGCATATCCCATAATAGATTATGGGTGTTTGGTGAACCTTCCGTGTATAGTTTCAATTCTACCCTGGTCAGAATTTACGCCATGCATTCCAAATATCAAGAATTATTATTATTTCCAACATAACATTGATTCTTCCGGTTGAATAGAATGATGTTTACACACACTCCTAGAAAATTGTGAGTTGCACCTCGACGACTGCTGTCATTAATATAAACATCAACACTGTGCTTTTGTCATCAAAGTGAGAGTTAGAAGAATTTACTTGAAAGCTGCTGATTCAATTTTATTAAAACGATTGAAGCAAACCGATATTAATCGCAAAGGAAGTAATTTATTACAAACGAATAAATGAATATATATATATATATATATATATATATGTGTGTGTGTGTGTGTGTGTGTGTGT
>NC_068986.1:7942142-7943255 GCF_001194135.2 Octopus bimaculoides | reverse complement strand
TGTGTGTGTGTGTGTGTGTGTGTGTGTGTGTGTGTGTGTGTGTGTGTGTGTGTGTGTGTGTGTGTGTGTGTATGAGAATATCTTTATTGAAAAAGTATATTAATAGTCATAAAACAATGAATTTGTTTCTGCGGAGGAAAACACATCAGATATTTCCAACTACCCTTTTGTGCAAATTGAAAAGAAGAAAAAAAATCACCATTTATTACTTAACTGTAACGTTTGTCCTATTGCTTTGCCTACTAATTCATGTTCATACCGTGGCAAAATGGTTTTTCTTCTATACACATAGAAACATTATTAAACGTTCACACAAACAAACAATCGGTTTGTTATTTTTCATAGAGATGATGATAAAATATAGACAAGTAAGCAATAACGTGTTATTTAAGAGTTAGTGAGTTCTAGAGATTTTAATAAATTAAAGCCGATCATTATTATTCATCATGATGCATTTTTGATTCCGCCATAAGTTTCAGTTCACTCACGCCATTACTAAGTACGGAAAGACATTAATATTTCAATCGTTTACTTCATATGAGAAAAAAAAATTCTCATGTTTGATTTACATGTTCGAAGTAATTATGAATTGGCTTCTACGATTCATAAAAATTGTGTTGATGTTATCTTTCTAATGACGAAGTACATTATCTGTCCAAATTTATGAAGCAGACAGTTTCAATCACATGAACTAACGTAAATATATCATTCACCTGATACGTCTTGAGCTGCTTGTTAGTTTGAGACGAGGATAACAACGGCGACAACAATCATTTGTACTACCATCAATCATTAGGAAGCATTTACGTATTCAAGAAAGAATACCTGAATGTTTCTGGAACATTCGATAAAATTTAAAGAATCATTTGAAGATGCGGTGTCATCACCCACCTGCTAAATTATATTTAATATTTATTACAGAGATAAACAGAAGGCTGATTAATTTATGTTATACAGCACCTCCCACCACATGTCTATCTATCTATCTATCTATCTATCTATCTATCTATCTATTTATCTATCTCACTTCCATTCTATCTTTCTCCTCTCTCTCTCTCTCTCTCTCTCTCTCTCTCTTTATATATATATATATATATATATATATATATATAT
>NC_068986.1:7925262-7941755 GCF_001194135.2 Octopus bimaculoides | reverse complement strand
ATATATACACATACATACATATATGTGTGTGTGTATGGTATGTGTGAGTGTGTATATGAATATATGTATTTATGTGTTCACCTCTGTTTGTCCACCTCGAAATTTAGCGGTTCGGCAAAAGGAGACCGATAGAATAAGTACTAAGCTTACAAAGAATAACTACGATAGCATGTTTGAAGGACCTTATTGCACATAATCAAGCCATATGTATGGCGCTAATAGAAACATGTCAATCATCTAAGTTTGCAGATACGGAAATGCGCCATCATCTCGACAGCCAAGGATGGCAGTACAAAGTCTCTCTCATATATAGTAGCGTAATAAGGTGTGGGGTCAGGGGTGCACATGCCACGGGCATGTTAAGAGGTTAGGATAGGAAATATCAAGTATATAGTGGCTCATACGTATTTTAATTGAGCATATATGCGCAGAAACTAAACATGGATATGAACGCATATACCTGCGTACATAGAAGCATGCGTATAGATAAACATAAACACATGCATACTCTTATATAAAAAATATATATATGAAGGCGTATGCATACGAATAGAGAAAATCATACCTATAAAGGTAGGGAAATGGACAAAAGATAGCGGGGTTATTGAGAAATAACAAAAGGGGGTGATTGAGAAATAACAAAATGGGGTTATTGAGAAATAACAAAAGGGGGTTATTGAGAAACAACAAAAGGGGTTATTGAGAAATACGGAACCAATTAGGATTTTCATTTGGCAATATTTTTAAAAAGATGGTTTTGGGTCCAAAAATAAAAAAAGACATACAAGTTGTGAACTTTGAATGGCCAATGTAGTGAATATTAATAGTGTCTAAGAGTACATAAAAGTACAAAAGCGATTGTTTCATATGTGCTCCATGTTACACATGAGTACAATGAATATAGAAAAATTTGTATCGAAACATGCATCATATGAAAATAAACGAGTAAAATCAGTAAATTTTGAAAAAAAATTCATAGAGGTACGTATATAATTAGGATGTCAAAAAAAAAAAAAAAAAAGAGGAACCATATACCACTTGCAGCAGGCTTCATGGGGAATATCAGGCTTGTATCTATAAATTGAAGATGAAATAAATAAATAGAAAAAGGCAAAAAGATGAAATGGGAATAATATAGATATATTGAAGCAAAATAAACATGACAGTAAGAAGATGAAAATATGAAATATAAAATTTAGTGAAATAAAATGAAAATAAATATTAAGGTCTTGCAAACAACTCGTACATGCAAGTGCTACCAGTCGAGAACTCCGCATACCGGAAGCCAGCAAGTGTATGGGGTCATCAGGAGAGAATGCGCGCTGTTTCGGGGCCTACTTATCGACGGCATCAATGTCCTCACTGATATGAGGCCCCGCTTGCTAGATCAACTGGTTATTAAAGCTCAATATTCTTCTAGCCATCGCTCATCGTCTCTTTTTAACCAAATCCAGTGACTAGCCTTCTCCACTGTATTTTGGATATCGGTCATGGTGGTATTTACCTTACGATGAATTAGGCCTAACGATAACAGCAGTCGTCTCATACTGTGTCCTACAAACCCTCTACATCCAACTTCGATTGGAAAATGCTCCGCTTTCCAGCCTACATCTTCACATTCCTCGAGGAGGTTTATATAACGGTCAATCTTTCGAGCCCGCGCGGCCATGTTATCTTCATGAGGAACCGTTAACTCGACTAGATTTACAACTTTAGTTCTTTCACAACTTCTTTCACAGTGTCCGCTTTTTCGCAACTGGGATGGGAAAGAATCCCTGGCACCCAGGTAAATCTGCAGTCACTTCCCAATAGCCGTTCCACTATTCATCTCTCACAAGAAGTTTCTTGTTCTTCTTCTTCGTGAAACGGATTCGCTGACCTGAGCGCACAAAAGTAATGAAATCTCTAGATGGTACTTTCAATTATGTGTATAAAATTAGAATACAATAAATGAGGAAATTAATTAATAGAAATAAATCTAAGGACAATTCTTATTTATTATTGAGAAGTTGACTTCTGCACCAAGTCAATCATGGTTCCTGTTGTTAATTCGTTTTGAATCGCCGTGCGAGAGAGAACATTATTCTCCATCACTATCTTGTGATGCATTCAGAAAAATGGCACTATTTCTATACACCAAGTATCCTTTACACTGAGTCACCATATCAATTCAGATACATTTCTGTTTTGTTCAATTCCAGTCAATGAATAAACACCTGTTATTGGTTGCCACCGACTAACAATCCATTCTAATTTAGCCTAACCTTGACTGTTGGTTGCAAGTTGTGTGATTATGTGTACAATTATAGAATGCTTTGGAAAACAATGCAAAGTGAATCATAAAACTGGAAGTGAAATATCTAATATACAGTCCCAACACCGCAGCCTATGTTTCACATGATATCGTCCATCAAAAAAAAAAAAAAGGAGAAACGAATAGAATATTTGGGCACACTGTCGCTATATGCATGTTTATATATTTGTATGTGTATAAATATGTTTGTGTGTGTATATATAAAAGAATACTTTAAATGTGTGTGTATATGTAAACAAGGTTTCTAATACTTGGCATATCTTTTGTGAAAATGTTCTGCTTATTTGCTGTATGTGTATCTTTCTTACGTGTTATTGCAATCATATTTTTGAATAACATAGGATATTTACATTTTAGTAAGTAGTTGCAACGCTCACTATCTTGATGTTAGTTACAATGGAGCCACAGTTGTCAAGAGAGAGCCATTGCTGTCTATAGTTTCCAATATTACGTTACCTTTTTGTAACGTAGATATCTATTTCCTTTAGATATGCCATTAGTATGTTGTAAATATTATGTTATTTCATGGTAAACATTTATCACTGTCGAAACAGAAAACCATAAATGATGGTTATCAAAGTTCAACGAAGAAAACTATTTCAAGCTATGTCCTGATAACCGGTTCAATATACTTTTCATAAAGGTCTAAGTGGACATAATTCGTATAATGATTATACTAGTGCTAAACTATACACAAATACAAATATATATATATATACATGAATGTTTATTTTTATGTTCAGTTTATTCCATACTTTTGTAGAGTACAAATTTATTATTCTTTAACAGGAATATTATTGGCAATGACTTCAAAGCTTCGCCCAGCTAAACCAACTTTTCTTCGTTGTCCCCATATTCAATTAAGTTATCTCTTTCATACCGTTGCCACCTACCAGATTTCAGCTTACCTGTCATTAAAAAATATTGTATTCAGTGTCTTTGTGTCCTCATAGCTGTCTGGCTGTCTGTCTCTGCTTCCACCTTTTTTGAATAATACGTTTAGAAGATTCACTTTTTATACATCGTGTCAAATTCGTTTTTCAGTGTTCCATTTTGCCGGTTTTTAAAAACAATTTAAGCATAGTTTAATACTACCGCTACGAAAAGAACGCGCCTTGGTCGTAAAACAGAGTCTATTTCGGCTGCCAAAGAAGGAAGGTGAGCCATGTTTCTCTTATGGCCAGTTATACGTCAGATGCTCCAGAGTTGGAAGCAAACAAAATCTATTTGTACTTGTCCCTAATGGTAAAACGAAAAATGTGGTCCACAGAAAGTTGTTGTACGCTCTTCATGCGCCAACTCTTTTCAAATTCGTGAACCTCGGTGCCTCCACTACACCAGTGCAGCCTTGCAGACCTGATATGTGGTAGGAGAGTGCTACTGTAGTCTACTTGCAAAGTTACTAATTTTCCTCAATCATATTTCCTTTCCTTTGTCCAACCTAGGTTTGTCAACTGCTTTCAGTTTCACAGTTTCACTGCAATAGTTCCATTGCTTTCAGTTTAAAAGAAAAAAAGGTCCTTTTTAAGACCACTTTACATACGATTGTTGCACCACCCGAGAACGCATTACAACCCTTTTCAGGGTTATTTTACCCGTGATTGTTAAACAATTGAAGAAAGCATTAAAGTCCTTCTCAGGACTTCCTATCAAACTGTTACCGCTTGGCTTCAGCGTTAACCGGTGACCAATTTTGTTTCGGGATCGATACAGTAAGTACCAGCTGAGCTCTGGGGTCGGTGTAGTCGACTTATCCCCCTCCCCCTGAAATACCCTGTGCCTAAATTTGAAACCAATATTAAAGAATAAAGAAAGCGTTCTGAACTATACAGCACATGATGTGTAGTATGTTATTAAAATAATGTTTCCAATAAAGAACTGTAATATGAAATATGTAATAGAAATAAGAGCAATAATTTATTCAAAACATTAATAGCTCGTAAGTGTTTCCTTTTTAAAATGATTATGATGCAGATATAGATTCTGTTTGAAGTTATTATTAGAGCAGCGTCCATAATTATGTTTACATGGAGATGGAGAATCTGACCAATTTTCTATAAGCATGAGCAAACAATTTTGTTTACAATATATAATAGATATTCCGAGAACTGAGGTAAAATTCTCAGAGAAAGAAGGTAATTATAGCATATTTACTAAAAGTTGTGTTACGAAAATATCTGGCTTCTGAAGGGAAGTAGAAAAGATTTGGAAAATAAGTGGAAAGTGCGAACCACATTAATATTAGTTACAATTAGGTTAATAGAACTTTCAGTAAGATCCTTCAATTTGCCTTTTGTTATTTGTTTATTGTGTACATTTATAAATGAGAAATTTATTAACTATATTTTAGGAATTTTGGAGAGTCATTATAAGCACAACATTTGCTTTGTGAAATATTTGTCAAATAAATAAAACGAAGAGTTATTTGTTTCATTCAAGAAACAGACATGAAATTGCTATTATTCTAATGACCATAAATAGTTATTTTCAATTTAAACCAATAATTTTAAAGGCAAAACAATCGATCAGCTCGATTTTTATTTACTTTATTCACAACCGACGGATATTTGTCCTCATCTTGTTAACACAATTTTTCGACTGATATACCCTCCAACCTTCTTCAGGTTTTTGGGGAAATTTCGAACCTGGGTTCTAATTCTTAAGATATTTTTCAATGTTATTATTATTAATACTATTGTTGTTGTTCAGGTCACTGCTTTGAACCGAACTCGGAATCTTGGGGTTAGTAAACCGCGCTCTTAACCACTACGCCATATGCCCGTGGGCAATTATGGAGTAAATTTTAAGGCTTATAAATCTAATATTTTTTTCTATCCTTCCTTAATATCGGTTCCCATATTCTACTCATATCTGCACTCGGTCTGCTTAGGAGGTTGTTGTGTCCTAGCATATGTGCTGTTTCTTTTAGTTTTCGTATTTTCCAGTGGTGTTCTCTGTCTATTATTTTAACTTCATCTCACAGGGGGAGGTAGTCTCCATTTTTCCATACATGATCAGCTATACCCGATTTATCAATATCTCCTCGTGTCAAAGCTTTGTAACTTTTAGCTATCCCCAAAGCTCAAAAACCACTGAAACGGAGAAGATGGCATTAAGCAAAATTGGACGGCACAGCTCTAGAGTATCCCAAAAAGTGATTTCCAGAAATGTTTCCAGCAGTGGCAGGAACGCTTGTAGAAGTGTGTAGACTCCCAAGGCGAATACTTTCCAGGAGACTAAATCAGAATGGTGATTTTTTTTTTTAATATTAGTTGTTTTTTGGCCAAACCTCGTATAGCTTGGTTTTGTGCTTTTTTTCTTGTTTTCTTTTGTTTTTTTTTTGTTTTTTTTTAATGGGATTCTTATACTGGATGATTTTCCTATTTCTGAGGAAAATATCATTCGCTTTTTGTTTCAATATCTTTAAAACGTTCGCAACTACTTTCACGGTTAAATTCCGCAACTACATTCATGGTTAATTACTTGATAGATGATAGCAAAAGCCTTCAACAGAACCACAAATCACTGAAGTACTGTTTGTTTGTTTCTGTTTCTCTGTTCCTCTTCCCCTCTATAATTTCGTTTCTGGATTTTGTAACATCTTACATAATAATTACAGTAAGGTTGATTATTGTTCTCCAAACTTTTCGGTGATTAGCAACACTTTGACGAGTCTTGATCACAATAAGGCCGGAAATTTGACTGTTCTTACAACGATATCTGCTTTTAAGATGAATCTTGGTTCTTCCACTTCTTTATTTTCGTTGAGCACACCCTTTCAAATCTTATTGCTTTCCATATATTTTTACATGGCCTCTTCCATATACTTGGCTATTGTAATTTACAGACAATCTTGATATTATCCTTGATAGATCTACTAAATGGGACACTTTGACGCTGGTGGTAGTTTATTTTTATCATATAGCGATCATTTTGCTTTTTTCCATTCGCATTTGGTAAATTCTTCAAATGTTAAGGCTGACTTTCCTATCTTAATATTTATTTCCCCAGCTAAAGACCAAATAGGGAAAGATCGACTTTTATCAGTGGGCATCTGTCCAAATTTATATAAATAGGAGGCTGTTTCCTTGAGATAGGATTACTGTCTTGTTTGTATCGATCTCTTGTGAAAGCCTTTCGCAATGTTAAGGAATATCTGTTGACCATTTCTTTCAGGAGTCGACTCACTCTAAGCAATTAGTGACGCAAACAGCAGATCCCGAATTACAAAATGTGAAACCTTTCTCTTTGAACTAGAGTGTGATCGTTTTTTCAAATGGAGGAAAATATCTTGAGATGTTTCCTTAAATGCCCTCTGCTGCAATACGAGAACTGCACACAGTCTACTAGATTAATTGCCTTCGTCGATTCTAGGTTTCTTCAATAGAACATCCATTCAAGGTATTTGACTGTTCTTCAAATTGTTTGCGAAGAGTTGCTTTAATTTCTTTGTTTCTTGTATTTTTAGTTGTGGTATTCAATCTCTGCTTCTGAAATAAATACTATTAACAATATCTGATATTCTCTACACTGGATGTTTTAGTTTTTAATAGAACATGTAGATTTATTTTTCCGCAAAATGATTTGTTTTTGTTTTTTGTAGTTTTTAAGCAATTCCACTGGAAAATAAATTACAAGATCATTTTTGGCAGGTGATAAAATTACTCAGATTTCTCTGTTACTCGGTGAGAGAAAACTTTTCCAAAATATGTGAACGGGGAATAAAAATATGTAAAATTCTCTCTTATTGATTGAATATGTTTCGTTTATCTGAACGGTTTGATATCTTTATCATATATTTTCACATATTTCAGTCATTGGACTGCAAACATTCTGGGGCAGTGTCTTGAGAAGTTTTAGTCGAACACATCAAACCCTGTGCTTATTTTTAAGTCTGGTCCAGTTTTCGCCCAGCAAATCAAACTCAAAGGCACTGGTCGATCTGCAGCTACGAAGATAGTTCATAGTCTGACAAAGATACTCTCATGGAATGTAACCAAATGGAATGTCACGCTTCTTCCATCAGTGTTGTAGTGCTTGGATCCCATTGGTAAGAAGCTTTCATCCTGTTGCTAAAAAAGTTATCAACAGCAGATATGACGTCATCATCACTGCAGTACTGGTTCCTACCCAAGGGTCTTTTCATGTTGGAGATAGTCAGATTGGGCCAAATCAAGAGAAGAACGAGGATAATCAACTAGTTCAAAGACACAGCCTCGTACAGAAACTATTGAAGCTAAGAATGGATTTGCGTGCTGGAGCATTGTCCTGATGGAGTAAGACTCCTTTCGTCGGTTTCCCTGGGCGTTTTGTCTTGATAGCCTTTCGAAATTGTCTCTGCAAGATGACATAGTACTCTCCATTGATGGTGCGGCCTTTTTGAAGGCATTCAATAAACACGATGCCTTTTGCATCCCAAACAATCGAGGCCATCACCTTCCTTGCAGCTGAAACGACCTTGCTCTTCTTTGCAACAGATGAGAAAGGGTGTTTCCACTGCACGGATTGCCTCTTTGTCTTTGGTTCAGCGTGATGCAGCCAGCACTCAACTTGGCTTAGAAACATTCAAGGGAACCAGCGGAATCTTCCTCAAACAATGTCAGATGCTTCTGTGACTATTGAAGAGAGACAAATACAGAAATACACACACACACACACACACACACACACACACACACACACGCACATACACACACACGCATACACACACACACACACACACACGTGTATATATATAAGCATACATACATACATGTGTGTGCATTTGTGTGTATGTGTGAAACAGAGTGCATGTTTATGTTTGTATGTCTTTGGAGAGGTGTTATATGCTATCTCCTTTTTGATCATGAAATGGTGCCGTCGTTACAATGATGGTTGTGTAATGACGAGGTGACCATTGTAATCATTCATTAAAATTCTGTCATTGTAACAACATGATTAAATGAAATGAATAACAGCAATGTCTTTATAAATAACTAACATTGTGAAGAATGACTCTATTTGACAACTGGAATCCAGACACCAACTTAAATCAGCAACAGAACTGTAAGAGGGCTTCTGTTGGTAGGAACAATAGTTTAGGTAAAGTAATATGACATCAGCCTTCTGGCCTTCTTGCGTTTTCTGTCAACGATTATTCACAGCTAAATTCTGTTAGCACACACGCACACACACACACACAGACAGACAGACACACACACACACACACACACATACACGCACACACACACACATACACGCACGCACACACACACATACACACACATGCACGCACATACACACACACGCACATACATGCACACACACACACACACACACACACACACACACACACACACACACACTACTTAACACTCAAATATTTACTGTCAATTATTTGCTTCGTCTGCTACGTTGTCAGGTAAAATTTAGTATAACATACATTTAACGAAATAATTTAAACAGTTAATATATTTATAGAAATGAAAATCGTTGGTTTTACATTAAAAGAGACAAAAATGTAAGAGCGATCCTAAGGCTTATTAACCTGTTTCTCGCACTTTACATTTCAATACAATATTTGATAACGCTTCGCTGTTAATTCAGTACTGCTAAAGCTCTACATTACTAAACGACACTGTATTTTACTAAATTTGGTTTTACATATCCAGTGCTCTATCATGTCCCCACATATTATGGTGTCATCCTTATGAACGGCCTTACTAGCCATAGAAATGGTGGTGGTGGCGACAGTGGTGGTAGTGGTAGGAGCATTTATAGGTAGTAGTTATGTGTGGTGGTAGAAGGCCAGTAGATTCTTCAATGAAAATATTCGAAGTAATTTCATGGAAACGTTGAACGAGAATTCAGTTTAATTTTTATATATTAGTTGCAGGATATACCAGGTGATTTCATTGAATTTCTCGGCACTCGCAATTAATCTTAATGAACTGTTGAATAAACGATTATTTGAAATCACATTTAAAATTTAGAAACCATTACTCACTCTTTCTGACATCTTGTCTTAACGATCATTAATTTTGTTTAAATGATTTAATTGTCATTTTCAAACACCTCTGTTGAAATTTCACCGCTATCAACGCATACATAAAATTCTATTTAATTTCAGAAGTCAATACTACAAGATTGTCTCTTAACGATCATTAATTTTCTTTAAATGATTTAATTGTCATTTTCAAACATGTCCGCTGAAATTTCATCAATATCAATACATACATAAAATTTCTATTATGTCACAAGTCAAAAATTCGAGATTGTCAGTAAAATTTCCTGTAAGTTGAGGGATAACAAATTTAAATTGTCAAGTGTATAGTGAGATTAAATATAGTAAACTATAGTTTTACAAAATATTAGCGTTTCAATAATATTCACGGAATGGAACTGACAAATTATGTACGGAAGACATCAAGAAAAATTTGAATTAATAAAGTTTAATAGCAGTTCTGTCAAATATCCGAAGTTCACATCACCAATGGGGTTAGTAATGCGGTCAGTATTGGTTTTAACTCAGTCTTTCTCTGCACTACGATACACTGGGAAACTCTAGTTAAAGATTTATAAGCTATTATGTATTGTAGAATACTTTTCACAATTAAATTGATCCTGATGTATCAATATCGAAATATATGAAAGGATTCGAACCGTTCAATATTGTAAGCATTATAAATAAACAGTTTCACAGAGGAAGCTTTATTGCTATGATACACAGGAAAGTAGATGGCGTATTTCTCTTTGCATATGCAGCTGATAGAGTCGGTGCCAATATTTTACATGGAAACTGGCAGAAATAGAATGTAGAACACCTTCCTAATCACAAGGGTATTATTCTCGGATTGGCGGTTACACTATCAACAAGTTTCTAAAATTCCTCCTTTGTAGGCGCAGGCGTTGCATTGTGGTGAAAGAACTCGCTTTCCAATCGATCCCACTGCGAGTTACTCTAGGCACATGTCTTCTACTATACGAGAGTGGGTTGGTATATATTCATAGGCTGACTCTGAAGAAGAAATGCTAGCAAAGCCGGATTTATGGAATGTGGAAGAGGCAATTGCTCCGGGCGTCGAGATATTGGGTGGGGGGGGGCGCTGCTAGGAAGAGTATGTAGCACCCAATACAGTTTAGGAGCCTACATCCCAGCAATTGATGGTATAACCTTCTGCGGAAATTAAGTAAGGTGACTGATCTTGTGATGACTCTAACTGTCAATATCTGGAATGGTCTGCCAGTTCTACAAGATTTCGAAGATGCAACATTGATTTCACTTTACAAAGGAAAAAAGCACCAAGTCTAGCTACGATAACTTATATGGCACTTCCTTTCGTGTAACTGGAGGTAAGATTTTATTGAATCTGCGGTAGACATGTATATTATCTATCATTATCATTATTACAGAATCTCAAAATGGATTTAGGTCTGGCAGAGCCTCCATAGATATGATCTCATGTTAGAATATTCAACGTAAGTCCATAGAATAGAGACTTCTATTTTACCAAGTTCTCGTCCATTTAACGAAAGACTTTGACACAGCGAATAGAAATACACTGAGGAAAATCATGGTAAAGTTAGGGTGGGCACCTCACCTTGTTGATATAATTTGTCCAACAGCACACTGGTTTGAAGGCTTTCCTCAATTCAAATTATGCTCTGTCTCGGCCTCTCTCATTGGACAACGGTATTAATCAAATGGCCAACTTTCTTCTCCATATATTTTCCAGCTGTGATTGCTTATGCATTTAAGGACACTGATGCGGGTGTCGTTGTCTGATATTATACAAAAGGGGTTTACAATCATAAATAACTTTTTTTTATCAAACTGCAGACTACTTTTCATTTTACTTATAAAGAAATTTTATTTTCAGTAATGGCAGAATTAATTAGCAACAATCTTTTTTCAGTTGAAATCTATTGTCAAAATCTTTAAAATACAAACGAATTGAGATGATGAAACGCGCATATATATGAATATAATAAGTAAACTGTTTATTGTCAATCATTTCAAAACCAAATCATAGAATTTATATCTCCTTTGGCAATTTGTGGAATTCAAACGATTGTAATCTTCTGCATCTTTTAAACAAGATATCCAAAAAGTAATAAACCTCTTTTTCTGTATTTGTTTTCTGTAAGTTTTCAAAGCACAGCTGCAAAAAGAGATTTCCTAACATCACAAAACAACCTTTCCTTCTTGAACATGAGTGATGATAACTGAAAACATCTCATACTAGTGGTGTTGATGGTGTTGTGGTGGTGTTGTTGTTGGTGGTGTTTGTGGTGGTGTTGGCAGTGGTGGTGTTGGCAATGTTGGTTGTGGTTGTGGAGGTGATCGCCATCGTTAAACATAAACTACAGTTCATTAAAGTTTTGTATAATAGTCACACGAAGGATCTCCCAATACTTTTCCTTGCATTCCACTTTCAAAAGCCTTCCATGGAAAGTCAGATATCAGAAGACCAAAAGGAGATGCATATATGCTGTCCCTTTTTCTCTAAATATGCCCACACCTACAGCCACGTTGAAAATCACTTTTGAACAAACGCACCAGAGAGGCTTAGCTTTTGTTGTGCTTTTTTGACATAATTATATGCATAATTAGCCATGAATAATTTTTTAAAGTAAAATCAGAGCAAAACGGTTATCTGAGGGAACATGGAAGAAAATCAGCCAAACTTGCAGCAGGCATATGTCTGAAATATATGTACATATAATATATTTATCTATGTATGTACATATATATGTGTGTGTGTATGTGTGTATGTGTGTGTTTTTATGCACAAGTGTGTGTGTTCGTGTGTCTGATACGTGTTTGCAGTAAAGTTAATTGGGTTATATTACCGACAAGATATAGTAATCTGGATAAGAATCCTAATAGTGTATACATCCACATGCATATACACACGCGTACACACAAATAAATAGATAGATAGATAGATAGATAGATAGAGAGAGAGAGAGAGAGAGAGAGAGAGAGAGAGAGAGAGAGAGAGAGAGAGAGAGAGAGAGAGAGAGAGACAGAGAGAGAGAGACAGACAGACAGATATCACATAACAAATATTCACATATATGCGTATCTCATCATCTCATATACAAAACTAGTTACATTTTAAAGTTTCTTGCGAAACAATTATCTTTAACGGACAATTTATTCTGCCATTATTACTACGACAAAAGATTTCTTAAAATAAAACGAAAAGTACTGTGCAATTTCACTAAAAATATTTGTGAATGTAAACCCATCTCTTGTAAATTTGTATAACTAAATTAACTAAAAGCGTAAAGATAACAGACTTCATATGGTTTCCACTTTATACACGATTCAAATGTATGTTATTCACTACTTTCAAGAGTAAACTTATGTAAATGCAGTTTTCATCATATATATATAAGTTGTCGAAAAATAATTCAGTTCGTTTAATTAATAAACGGAAGTGAAAGATCTGAACTACTGTTACTGGACAACACCAAAAAAGACGCCACTGACAAGATACCATCTGTGAAACTGTACTAACCTGAGTTATTAACAACCTCACTCTGGTCCATGTCTAACGAAATATGCTAATTACCTAATTATATATTCAAATTTCAAATATATAGGTTAAATGGCACAATGTTTCAATGTCTCACAAAGTGCCACGCCTTATTCAAGCTGTTACAGAGTTCAATGCGTTTGTATACTATTATAATGTATCTATTCAATGCTTACCTTCTGTTTCGATAGAATATATACAAGTAGTCATGCAATTAACCTTTTTCATCCAATTTTTTTGTTTGTGATTTACTATTCTTATGTCAAAAACCGTAATACACTGTTAAAAACATCTGAACTTTAGAAATTGAAATAATCGTCCATATGTTTTTAAGAATCAAAACATTATAAAATATATTTCCGTTTGTTCAAATGAATCTAACGCAGTTTATGGAATCTATTTTTGAGAGTTGGGCAGGTGATCATTCGTGCAATGTCCAGGGATATTGCATGTATAAAAAAAAACCCATAGAACTATTAAGCACACCAATAAAGAGTATTCTATTTTTCTAGAGAAAGTCTTCCAAAACATAGCACAGCTAATGAATGTGGGTCCATTTGTAGGCAACATAAAATGGAACAGAATGGGAAATAATTTTATATATTTCGACATGGGCCACTGTAACAATACACATTTGAACAATATACATTTTCTTTGATTACAAATCACTTTTAAATTTTCGTAAAACATCAATGAATTCTGTGATCTCGTGTGTGTGTGTGTGTGTGTGTGTGTGTGTGTGTGTGCGTGTGTGTGTGTGCGTGTGGAGTGTGCACTTGTGCGATGTATTTCTTGTGAGGGAATGTTCCATTCTTAATAATAATGGGAATTGAAATGATAATAATGAAGTAAATATGATGATAGTAAAAGTAAGCCTTTACGCTGAGTATTATTAAAACTATTATTTTATATCGTTGCATTTTCATATTTTAGCGTTTTCTTTTTCATTATACAATCTGAACAAGACATTCTTTGATCATTTCGCTAAATTCAGGGATTAAGAGCTATTCCAACTTCGTTCTTGCAATACGCACGCGTGTATTTTTTTATATTGTTTGTGCGCGTGTGTTTTTGTATGTATCTGTGTATTTTTTTGGTGTGTGTGTGTGTGGGTATGTGTGCGCGTGTGTTTGTGCATATGCGTGCGAGTGTTTGTGTTTAGGAGTGTATGAATAAATACTTCAATTTTATATGAAAGTCGATCTTTAACCTTAAGCTTGTTCATCTTTAAACTGCAAAGCTGTATTGGCAACATTAGAATATTTAATCAATGAACGATATCCCATCAATGCTTTGCTTTAGAACTGATTCACTCTGACATTCACAACCACAGAAACAATACACACGCACGCACACGCACACACACACACACACACACACACACACACACACACAATACATACATACATATATATATATATATATATATATATATATATAGGTAAAAAATTAATTATATATATATATATATATAATCACATGCATCGCACGTGCATATGCATACACATAGCACAGTGTAAAATTATTTATTTATTTCGCTGTATAGCGTTAGATGTAAGGGATTGTAGTTCGGGTGGCCAGTATTATTCAGCTGTGACCTTAACGTAGAACCAGAGACGTCAGACGTTGGCAGCAGTTCTTCACAGCTGGCGACTTGAAGTATTGCTGCCTTACAATATTTCACTTTCGTTTTGTCTATAAATAATAGTATTAAAGTTATTAAATCTTACAAACAGCCAATGACATACATCAGTGTACATAAACATGTAATACGCACACACACACATGTACATACACACGTACATACATGCGCACATACATACATACATACATACATACATACATACATACATACATGCAAATATATATGTGTGAGTGTGTGTGCGCAATTATATTGAGATAGCGATGCCGATAGACCCATACATACATATACATACATACAGTCCTGGATGAAGAATTCGGAGTTGAAGTTCAATTCATTTGAGTATTATAACATGTTTTCTATACTGAGCATGTCTATCTTTCACCTATTTGCATGTATGTATACATATACATTTGTTTATATGTTTCTTTGTTGTAGTTTTATTAAAGTTACTGTTTAATCGTGCCTATAAATTGATTGATTGAATGAATGTGGTCATTAAGCTTTCACTTTTATATTAAGGTATTGAAGACGGTAGGGATTAAAATTTTTGTATACCTTAATGGATTGTTCGCTGTTTAGTTACGTATTTAGGAGTTGGTTGTAATTTGTTTATTGAATTGATTTACCGATACGGTTGTACATAAGGTTTAATGTGTTTGAAAGTTGTAGTTTCTTGGCCTGAAAATTGGGGGAGTGGGATAGTCAATTACATCGACTCCAGTACTTAACTGGTATTTAATTTATCGACCCCGAAAAGATGAAAGGCAAAGTTGGCCTCGGTGAAATTAGGACTCAGAGCGAGAGGACGGACGAAACGCTGTTTAATCTCTCTCAATATATAATCCTTTGTCTCTCTATCTGTTCTCAATGCATTCTCAAACGGCTAAACCAAATCAAATCAAATTTTACATGGTAATATTATCAGAACCCGTGAGTGTCAACATATAATTTTTTTGGATTAAAACAATGCACTATTGGTACTGGTTTCGTATTACGTGTCAAATTTCAAAGAATGAAAGTAAGAGAATAATATCTATATTGCAATAAAAGTGAAAGAATCACATCTATATTGTAATGTGAAATATTGTTTCACTTTTATACTTTTACTTTTAATTCTAACCACGTTATTAAACACACTATATGTATGTGAGGGTTGGTTAACCACAACGACGAGACGACAACACATTTTCTATATGATTGTATATCTGTCTGTGAATGTATGTGTGTGAGTGTATGAGTGTGTATATGTCTCACAGTGAGTGTGTGTCTTTCCACGTTAGGTACGCTATTAAACACATTATATGTATGTAAGGGCTGGTCAGTGTCAATACGAAATTTTATTTTCATTGCGATTAAAACAATATATCATTTCATAGATGTCCTTGCATCACATTTTGTATGTGACTGTCTAACTGTCTGTGAGTGTATGTGTGTAAATGTGTGAGTGTGTATTCTCATAGTGTGTGTGTGTGTGTGTGTGTGTGTGTGTGTGTGTGTGTGTGTGTCTTTCTGCCTTAAGTACATTATTAGACACACGCACACACACACATCTATCTCTATATATAGATATGTGACGACTGACATGCCTGAATATACGTACGTGAGTTCTTGAGGCGTAACTCTTGAAAACAGCAATGAGTTGGCAACGCCCAAGGTATGTATAAAAATACACATTTACTGTTCCATTACCAGATAATAATTATCGCAGCAATTGCAAATTTATCCTATATATATATATATATATATATATAAAAGATAATAAGAGTGAAAAAACTACAGAAGGCTTGTGTTACATGGTTAAAGTATATATTTAAATTATGTCAGAAAAATGTTATAAAATCTGTTTGGTATATAAACATTGTATTTTGAGAAATAACCGGTTTCGTGTTGTCTTTTCAAATTTCTCTACTTCATTGTAACGTGTTCGCTCCAGTCTGAAAAGAACCGAAAATGCCACAGAAGACCAATACAAGCCTTCTGTAGTTTTTTACATCCAACCACGTGCTTTCAC
>NC_068986.1:7920001-7925210 GCF_001194135.2 Octopus bimaculoides | reverse complement strand
TATATATATATATATATATATAATTCTTTGTCTCTCTGTAAAAATTATTGTAGCATTTACTGTTAAATTAGCAGTACCATACATGTGCTTCTGTTTCGTTCATTTGCTTATATTTCGTTAATTTACACTGCATACAAAAATACAAACATACTATATACATACCATGATGTCGTGATGAAGTACGACAACAGAGGAACTTGTCTGTTGATAGATATAACTTCATACAACATCAAAATGTCTCAAGAAAGGAATACGAATAGCTTTCTCACTATAAAGATCTGCAAATTGAAATCGCAAAAATGTGGCAACAATAGTATGGTGTGTATAGCAGTAGAAATTGGTGCGTTGGGAACGATAAAGAAGGGAGCTGAGAAGTATATTAAGCAACACCCTGGTAACTCCAATCTCTGTGAACTACAAAAGATAGCCTTGATGGCTACAGCCCATACACTATAGACAGCACTCTCCATCTAAATTGGAATAAATGTGGTGATAATTTTAGCATGCATAGCAAAACAAAAGTGCCCTTGTTACACTTGGCCTCCGGAGGATGCCCGGTACTAAGGCAGCTGAAATAAAGTCATAATGAAAGGAAACCATAATAAAAATAATATGGTTGCTTATTTAGACATTATTATATGTGATTAAATGATACACTTCTGGAAGGTTTTACAGACTTTTTCAGTTCGAATGATGAATCGGATCATTACTCTTCGAATCAGCATTCTCCTTTCTGGTTTGTATGTATGTATGTGTGTGTGTGTGTGTGTCTGTGTGTGTGTGTGTCTGTCTGTCTGTGTGTGTGTGTGTGTCTCTGTGTGTGTCTGTGTGTGTGTGTATTCATCTTTTTGCTGCAAAAAATCTAAAAGTTTTAGCATTTCTTTCATATGATAATCACGTTTGCGTGAGAGAATTTAGACATGTTTATTTTCCCTCAAACATCTGGTTAGTGATTTAATAGCACCGGTTCCACAGAATGATTATTTGCTAAATAAAGATGCATCCGTGTAATTTTTATATTTATTACATGTTACTATATTCCATTTGTGCTGACACATAATTTCCTTTTAGTCTCCGTCTACAAAATATCAGCTTGTAATTTGTGCTTCACCGTGTAAACATAATAAGTACCGATAAGCTGGAAATTAGCTATATCAATGAAACATGGTTTTCGTAAAAGAAAACAACTGACATATTCCAAGTTCCGCTTCCAATGTCTCTCTGCTGATAATGTTCTTATTGTATAACATGCATTAGTCAGTTCTTGTCGCCACCATATTTTAATTTTGTATATTTCTGTACTTACTGAGATAGTTAACTGCTTCTAGATTCTTATCTCTTTCGAAGCGCTTTTTAAAAATATTAATCAACGTAATTAAGACACTAAACCTTTCTGACTTTCTTAATCGCTATATATATACAAATTAATTTAAAGGATAAAAAATAAATATATCAATATATTTTCCTGCAGTTGTTTCATTTCACAAACAAAATTAAAATTACTAAACGTATATAAATATATAATTTTGCATTTGAAATGCCTTCTTTGGAAAATCATCAAAGGACAATACAAGAATTACATTAAAATACGTTTGGAATACTAAGAATGTATAGACATGTTTACTATGTGTATATGTATATGTATGCACACATATAATGGTTGATATTTTACGATGTAATATATTCATTGAAGAAATATAATATTTTAAGCTCATGTATCTTGGATAAAATATCCCTATAAGGGGTTTAAATACCCTCATTCTGACTATATATATATATATATATATATATATGTGTGTGTGTGTGTGTGTGTGTGTGTGTGTGTGTGTGTGTGTGTGTGTGTGTGTGTGTATAAGTCTCATATCAATGTTATAATACTTAATTCATTAAAATTATTAGCAAATTAAATTAGTTACTCTCATTTTTGATATTTTCTGTGTCATTAATTATGATACATTTATCATAACTATGATAATACTTCCGTCGTAACTTTGAATTTTTTTGATAAAAACAAATGAGTATTGTACGTGTTTTCCTTTTTCATAGCTGTATACCTACTTTTCCATCACCCTGTGTGTGTGTATATATACGGAGCAAGAGAAGGGGAGAGGGAGAGAGGGGCAGTAAGTATATCGTTTACTAAGGAGAAATAACTCATTTTCATAGCATAAATCCAATTCCATTAACTTGTTGCATTATATTACTAAATTCATATTCTCTAAAGATTTCTCCAGTTTAATCGAAATCCGTCATTATATGAATGACTAAAAATGCTACGCTTATTACCTTGTTAGATCGACTTGTATGTACATCTGTGAGGGATATTTATATTACAGCAGTCCGATCATGTTTGTTGCAATCAGATAAACATTCTTCTAATTGTTTGCTTGTCTCAAAGCGAAGACCAGAAAAGGTTTTGTCCAATGAATTCAGTGTGTAATCAATAAAAATACAGTTAGCAAGAAATACTTCACACAACCTTCCATGTTAAATGTAACGAACATTATATGAAGTAACTGACATGTTTTGTTGGACAATCGTAAATGTTAAGTTGATAGACTGACTACTATACATTGCTATAGTTATATTGTCTTCTTCTTCTCCTTCTTCTTCTTCTTCTTCTTCTTCTTCTTCTTCTTCTTCTTCTTATTATTATTATTATTATTATTATTATTATTATTATTATTATTATTATTATTATTATTATATCCACGTTCTGAGTTCAAATTCTGCTGAGGTAGACTCGGCTTTTCATCCTTTCGGGGTCGATCAAATAAATACCAGTGGAACACTGGGTCGATATAATCGACACATCCTCTCCCAAAAATTTCAGGCCTTGTGCCTATAGTAGAAAGGATTATTATTATCATTCTAAAGATGGTATGCCGGCATAATTGTTACCACGCCGGGTAAAGTGCTTAACACAATTTCGTCCGTCTTTACGTTTTGATTTCAAATGCTGCTGTGGTTGACTCTGCTTTTGATCCTTCTAGGGTGGATAAAATAAGTACCAGTGGGGTTTATTTTGCTGGGTAAAGTGTAAAGTTTCAGCTGTCTGCAGCCAGAAGACTAAGGTGACATTGTTTTACTGATCATGCTTCAAGAATCCTGCGGAGAACTCTTGTAGTTCCAAGCAATGATGATTTTTGATTCTTGTTAGTGTTCTGTCATTACATTTGCGCCAATCATATTTTGAGCCACGTTGGTAGTTGAGTGCTGATACTTCAAAGTGCACTCATTACTACTGGTATCTGGTCCACTCTCTTCATTGCTCACAACCTGCGTATTTCTCACTTAAAATTCTCATAGATGTTTAGTTTTTCTTCTGTTTTCTCTTTTTTATCCTTTTGTCACCGGAACATGCTTTGTCGATCATTATGCAGGTTTTTTCTTCTATTTTTTTTCTTTTGTTCACCACAGCAACGTCAGGTTTCCACTGTCTGATCTGATCTGATGGTCAACATCTTCAAGAACGTAGTCATGATGGGTAAACTGGGCTTCGTATATTTTACCCCAGTGTCACTTTGATGGCATGTATTGCTCTTTCACTCAATAATAATAATAATAATAATAATAATAATATGTGACTTGACAGACAGTACAAGCCCTCGGTAGACATCGTCAATCAACAACATCACAAATATTCAGCAAGCGCGCTCCTTTCACTCCTTATACAATGGTCTATACTAATTAGTCCTCTGCCACCATTCTTTCTTTGCATACAGAGTCTGTTTACGTTTGCTTTATTATTATTATTATTATTATTATTATTATTATTATTATTATTATTGCCGTTGTTGTTGTTGTTGTTGTTGTCGTAGTTGTTGTTGTTGTCGTCGTCGTCGTTGTTGTCGATGGTTATTATTAAGGTTGCTAATGCTGTTGTTGGTTTTTGATAGCTATTCAGCTATTAAAATGTATGTGCCGGTGGCCATAGAGAGTGGGTGAATAATAGAGTCTCGATAGATAAAACAGCTTTCGCTCTTATTCACGATATACTCGATGTCAAGTTTGCATTCAAGCCACTCTAGCACCCCCAGCGTCCTTAACATTAGTAGAGGCAATACTCTTTGAGTTAATTCAATAGAATCTACTGCTGCCCAGTATTGTTAACGTGCAAATGCACTGTACCAATTAGAAAATAGAAAAGCTAGAGTAAGAAATTCAATATTGCTTTGCACATATCACTTGTATAAGATTTCCGTCTTCACATAACGAGAGAAATGACAAGCAGCATTTTCTATAGCTATCTCGTGTTTTCTATAGATGCTTTATTATGTGAATAATAATTGTCTTATTTTTGGGATTAGATTTTATTGCTTCCTTCTGACGAAAGAAATTGTTGTTAGAGTAAGAAATTTTCAAAGGAAAGATATCGCTTTATTTTACTTATAATTGGTTATACGTAGATATATTCCCATTGTTGGGAGAAGTCGAAACTAAACTTTGGTAGCTTCGTTAGGTATGTATGAATGTGTGAATGCATGTTTGTACACACGCACACACACACACACACACACACACACACACGCACACGCACATACACACACATCACATACACACACGTACGTACGTGCTCACACATTCACACACACACTTATATATGTATATATGAATACATATATACATGCATTATTATTATTATTATTATTATTGGTATTATTATTGCTATTATTATTATTATTATTATTATTATTATTATTATTATTAATTTTATAAGTATTATTATTTAAAGCAGTTCGATTCGATTGCATTTGACTGGCTTCTAAATGAAACGTAGCTCGTTCAAACTCAGATTACCGAATGGAAGCCGACAGAAACAAGGCTGGCAACTGTGTGTGCATATGTGTGGCATATATACCAGATATAAGAGTGTGTAGGTGTGGGTGTGTTATTGGTTGTATTAGTGTGTGTATGTGTGTTTTTTCTGTAGCCAACTTGATCTGCCTGTATTCTTCCATTCGGTAATCTGTGTTTGAATGGTTATGGTCTCTGTTAGAAACCTGCAATATTTTAAGTCGCATGTGTCTGCACCAAACTGTTTTACAACATAATATATGTAACTCCTACTGAATACCTTGACTGAGTTTTTCTTTCATTCGTCCACTCACTCCTATACAAACACACATACACATATGTATGTATGTATACATATCTATGTGTGTATGTGTGTGTACACATGCATATATATGTATATATATATATATAT
>NC_068986.1:7917019-7919278 GCF_001194135.2 Octopus bimaculoides | reverse complement strand
TGTGTGTGTGTGTGTGTGTGTGTGTGTGTGTGTGTGTGTGTGTGTGTGTGTGTGTGTCTATGTGTGTTATCATATAAGGATGTTTCTCTGTGTCATATTCAGCTTGCATTGAAATATTTAGGTTTTTTTTCCCCCCGGAACCGTCATTTTTACTCTGCATATTTTATAAGTGAATACACTCCCACCCCTCTCTGTTGTGGTTTTCTTATAGCTATATCTGAGTTATGCTAAATGTTTTCCTTTACCTAATTTACTCATTCAATTAGTTTATTCCTTCTTTCTAATATTTTTAGCAATTCATGATTATTCCTTGCGTCTTTTCATCAAGGGAGAAGGCATAGTTACAAATATTTCAGGAAAGTCATGAAAATACACCGTTATTATTTCTTATAATATTGGAATATTAAAAACAATATGAGAAGTAATGTTTATCGCCATCTAAACGCAGGTGTTCGCTGCTGCTATTTAACCGCAGGAGGACTGCTCCTCTTGCTGGTTATTCAGTGCACTCGATCTATATAGCAAACAGGGGGAGAACTCTGACACCACTAGATCACGTGACTTTGACCTCGTTTTGGTCATCTTCGGTGATGGATACTCGTCTGCTAGACATAGCCGTAGCTTGCAAAATGGTTGATGATATATTCCCAATGATATGAATTAGAGGACCGAATTTTTGTATTGAGAAAGTGTAAAAGTCTGTTTCACTGAAGAAGTCGTAACAGCAAGAAAAGTGTGAGATAAAGTTATAAGTTTCTCATTATTTTATTATTGATTAAATGTGTAAGTTTTGACATGTTGCTGATGAGTTTCGTAAACGAAAACAATTCAATATTCCGTTTTTAGTTTAAATAGAAGTGATACGAAGCTATAAATTCTCGATGTTGGAAAATTTGAATTAGGAGAATTATAAACATATGTAGATCTTTTTGTTTTTATTTAGATGAAGGGATTGAAAAAACAATTAAAATGTTGGTTTTAATTTATATTTTTATACGTACGATAATTGCTGTTATGCTTAAGCAGGTTGTTAACTACGAACAAGTGTTTACAGAAGTAAATAAGTATCTTTAAGTGCATAGAAAAAATAATGAAGTAAATTATTTATCTTAATTTGAATGTTTGGAGGTTTTATATATGCTGGAGATGTTATTTGTGTTTGTGCTATTAAAGACACAAAACTAAATTTCACAATTAATTGTATTCTGTAATGTGGTTCTCTCGATGACTATCATTTACGTGTATTATATCCAAATAAATCTACAACTAGTTTAAGTGTGTGTGCCATAAGTATAATAGGTTGTAAATCAAAATGAAATTAGTATTAGCTAACAACAATATACATTCAGGAATTAACAAAATATATATATCATTCATATAGGTTCCTGAGAGGAGATTGTCTGCTGATATTTAATTTAATTTAATGGGTGTAGGACAGTATTGCTGGTTGTGTTTGGCAGAAATATTGTATGAAAGGAGAAAAAGAATTGTTATATTTTAGAGAGAAGTAGTTTTGGAGATAAAGTATAATATGACGAGTGTTATAATTCACAAATTTTAATTGCACGGTTTGATTGTGACAGCAGTGTTAAATACGATTTCTAATTTTCAGTAAACAAGTAGTTAGAAGACTTCAAATTCGATATATCGATTTATTCACCACTCTATGTTAACATTTCTGTGCCAAACTTATCCAGTGACTGGTCCATTGGATAACAAATCGTATGGTTTATACTTTGTAGCTTACTGGTAAATCAAGTTCATTTCTCAATGTTCGTTGTGTATTTGGATAATGAAAGAAACGGAAGATAAAAGATACGTTAATTTTTATTAATCACAGCCTTTTGTCAAGTATATCAACCGTGTGCGGTCGAGGCTAGATTGGTCGAAACAATTGTAGCGATTAATAGAAATTCTCATATCTTCCATCTGTGTCTCTCTTATTAATCAAATATACATACATATATATTTTTTTCTAGTTTCTCTCCCTGTTTATTTCTGTGTTCCTTTCTGTTGAAGAGCGTAGGCTCGAAACATAAAAGACTTTCTCACTTCCCGAACGTTAAACTAATACATCTGTTTGTTGTTTACACACTCGTCTTCGACTTTTGTTAATTTTTTTTGTAAATTCCAACTATATATATGTATACATAAGTGTCTTCTACTCTAGCATCGGGCCGACCAAAGCCTTGTGGGTGGATTTGGTAGACAGAAACTGAAAGAAGCTTGTCGTATATATGTATATATATATATATATAT
>NC_068986.1:7903801-7912961 GCF_001194135.2 Octopus bimaculoides | reverse complement strand
GAGGAGGAGGAAGAGGAGGTGGAGGAAGAGGAGGTGGAGAAAGAGGAGGAAGAGGAGGAAGTGGAGGAGGAGGAGGAGGAGGAGGGGGAGGGGGAGGAGGAAAGAAAATGTACTTATTGGAAGAGCTTCCTTTCAATTACTCTCGAAATACATTTAAGACAATTTTGACTTAACTTTTCCCATTGAATTTTGGATAAATAAATCTTACCTCAAAGATATGTGATCAATTATAGCGAAATAACTAATGCAATATTTCAAAAATACATTTACTTATTGAACCACGGGAAATAATAATAATAATAATAATAATAATAATAATAATATATTTCTTAAGAGTTGATACTTGCATGAGAATTATCTGTGCAAGACAAGATATTATCAAATATATATATATTTGGATATATTTGTTTCTCATGTGAATGGAACATTATTGATATATATATCATTCACTTATTTATCTTATACTCCGAATCCGAATATTCGCCATATTTTGACCGGTAAACAAAATAAGTTGAATGCTGTAAATATGAACTCAAAATATTTTAATTCTGATTTGGATCGTAACTTGAAAGAACGTTATTAAATTCGTGATAACATAACATGGTACAATTTGAAATTCAATAGTTTTCATGTCAATGAATGTATATATTTAATGGGTAAGTACAAATTTATAAATTAATTTAAAGATTCCTATTTGAAGTCTGTTTAGTTTGTTCTTCCCAATAATGCACGATGAAAATATTCTTTAAGAAATGCAACATAATAGGAAGGTCATCATTATTTATCCATTAATCTGGTTTCATCACAATATTTAGGATTTTTGTTAAAATGACGCAACGTATATTTTTTATTCTTTTATTTTTTACTTCTTTCAATCATTTGATTGCGGCCATGCTGGAGCACCACCTTAGGAATCTGTAAGTAATTGTTACTTTTAAATATAGAGATGTCAGTTCACTTTTTCTCCCTCACTTTTTCCCTCTTCACGTGCCACAAAGACGGGTACATATATGTGAAGGTTTACAAACGACGTAGCGTCTGGTTTCCTTGTGGCAGCTGTTCTACCAGATTGTTAAATATTCTATGCAATGGTCATCTTTGGCAGAAGTCCTCTTTGGATCTCATCGACGCAAGAAACAAAGACAAAATGAAAAACGAGATCGGGTCAGACTGCTGCAGGCATAGAAAGAAGCGATGTGAAAAATACAGACAAAAATTTGAAGAAGTACTGTCGAAGGGACAAACCAGCCTGATTAAATGATAAACTTACAGAGGTGTAAATGGCTGCAGAGCAAAACTACTCTAAGACACAGTACCAGATTATTAGAGAACTGTCTGATGGATGAGGTAAAAGAAGTCAGTGAATGAAGAGTAAAGATGGATGAATTCTTTTCACCGGTGACGAACAGCCTCAATTGTCGGTTGAGCATTTCTACAACATTCTCAACGAATCCATTTCCCGTCAGAGCCTTCCATTTTCAACTTCATATACTGAAATAATTTCATATTGTTTCAACTCTAGTTCCATAAGTCTGTTTTCAATTGATTGCCAACAGTATACGAGGTGAGATAGAGATAACTCATATGTTCTATCTACGGCCATGGTGGGGCACTGCTTTGAAGAATGTTTCGTTGAATGTGTCGCCCCCAGTACTTATTTCTTTTCTTTTAAAACCTGGTACATTTTCTATCGGTCGCTTGTGGCAAACCGCTAAGTTATGGTTGTTAAGCGCAGACAAATAGACAAATACAAACACAAACACATACACACACAAACACAGAAACACACATACATGCACACACACATTCACACTTATATATACATATATATATATACACGATGGATTCGCTTCAGTTTCCGTGTACCAAATCCACTCACAAGATTCTGGTTGGCTCGAGACTATAGTAAAAAGTACTTGCCTAAGGTTTCACGCAGTGGGATTGATCTCGCGCTCTTGACGTTGGGAAGCAAGTTTCTTATCACACAGTAGCATTTTAAAGAAATGTTTTAGTGTTTATGATGAATTGAATATTTTTTAATACAATTACTAATATTTTTATTCCAAACGTAAAAAAATACTAAGAAAACTTGCTTAAGAACAGTATTAAATTATGATTTCTTCTTAGTCTTTTACGTCAGTCACATATAATTTTTTGAAATTAAATATTATGAATTACTTACATGCGCATATTTTTTTTAGTTGTCATAAATTCTGTATATATTTTATTTTCTATCTTATAGATTGAAACTATTATTATACTTTGTTACAAAGTAGGAGCTGAGATTATATCTTTTTTTCTAATATCTGTAGAGTATCATTTTATTTCATAATTTTATTTAAATCATGTTTTATTCGGATGATAACATTTCGTAGCATTTCAAGAAATCTATTTGATTATGTCTTCATTAAATCATTTCATGCAAATCACACGAGTAGGAGTTATAGCATTCAAAAACAACAGGAAAAAACCAACAAAAACAACAACATTCCATTATATAAAATATTCCAAAATACCAAATTCATAAAATGTATTTTAAAAGAAAATTAATTCTGAAGTACAACGAAAAAGTTAAACAATGCGAGCAAGGAATTGTTTCATAGTTTTATAACTGTTTGGGGAAATCATCAACATGGCAACAAGTAATTTCAAGTCCATTAAGAGCAATGATTAAAAAATATTATTAAATGTATCTCTTTTTCCTTGGAAGAATTCATTTCGTAATATTTTGCTTTGCTTTGACAGTTATAGGATTAAAAGTAATTTACAGATGATTGGACAGAAGAGGCTAATATAATTCGATTAATTGCACACGAATCTAACATTAACTCTGCGTATTTTTTCCCTTCCAAATCAAAATAAGTTTCTCTTATTACGCAACACGGCAATTAGTTTATAAGTATAGTGAAATAATATTCACATAGAAACGATAATAATTCTTAAAATTTCTAATTAAATACAAAATGTCTGTCTCAATCAGTTTTGGAAATGATTTCGGCGGCGAATATGATCATAACACAATCCAACAATTTTTATTTATGTTTACCATAAATTCTCTCGTAAAAATAGCAATTTTTCGATGCTATTATATTCATCCTCAATCATTTAAGGAATATTATAAAATAAGTTACTACTCGACATTTTAATAAGTAAGAGTTCGTAAATATTTCTTGTAATTGAATTTCCAAATTTTATTTCCAAAACATTATGTAAAATGTGTCAGCAACATATAATAACAGCATAAATTTTGTTCAGAAGATGTGAGCACAATTACATTACTAAAAAAATATGCATTTGTTTTATGGATACAATCAAAGAAATGCATACAACGTCAACAGAATAAATATATGGATATCTAATACATGTATAAACACACATTGATATATATATATATGTAAATGTATATACGTACAGGGTGGTCTGAAAGTCTTATTACTCCTTACATATTGTTTATTATTGTCATTATTATCATTATTCTTATTTTAGCACAACTCCCCAAATGTAATGACTAGGGTCGCCATATCGAGTAAGCAACTAATAGGACACTATTTCTTTGAGGGCACTGTTAACCAGCAATCTTACTTGGCCATGTTAAGGGAGTGGTTTGTTCAACAGCTCCAGAGGTTGAATGGTGACCTCAAGGATTGTTTGCTTCAACAAGATAGTGCCCCACCCCACTGTGCTATCACTGTCCGGGAATAACTAAATGAAGTTTTTCAGGATAGATGGATCGGGCGAGGATAGGCAACAACTCCAGCACTTGTTGATTCGCTCCCAGAAGTCACGTCTTGCGCTAACGCTCTGTTGGATATTATCAAGGAGAGAGTTTCTCATGAACGATACCAGAATACCCATCAGTTGAAGGACACCGTTCGGAGAGACTTTGTAACAATCACCAAAACACAGCTTCGAAAGATATCACACAGGACATGGCGCCGCATCATTTTGTGCCACGAAAATGATGGTGTCAATACATATCTTCTCGATGTGTGACAGCGTCAATGAAATGCAATCAACTAAATCCAATTCGTGCTTAGGATTACCGCATTAATTGTTCTTCTATTGTTCTCATTACTTTTTGGTAAAGGAGTAACAAGACTTTCGGACCACCCTGTATGTATATATATATATATATATATATATATATATATATATATATATATATATATATATATATATATATATATATATATATGCTTCTAAAGAAATCCCTGTGGATTATTTCAAATATACTGAGTATGGACATGTCAAATTACAATAATCCTTCATTGTTTTGGTATTTGGTTAGAAATATCATCATAAGCTGAAGTGAGCAATACGTGGGTAGCTCAAATTTATAGCACTTGAAATGGAACAGGCCATAATGAGACATTTGTTTAGGGTATAGTAGCTGATACGTTATCAACTGTAATATTTTCCTTTTACATAATGAATTAGTGTATATATAAAATGTGTGTGTGTGTGTGTGAGCATGTAAACGTATTGGTGTGCGCATATGAAGTTTAATAGAATTTATAACAAACACAATATTTTGAGATATAATCTAATATGTTATATAATTATTTACATGCATTTCGTTTATTTTCATCTTGTTTAGTCAGCAAACACAGGTATGTCTTGCTGAACATCGAAATTAATCTCATACTTTCTTGTAATCTATCAGAACACAATCCGTCATTTTATGCATAGTTTTGCATCTCATCTGCTACAGGCACCGCCACCTTCTCTACGTGATTTACAAATGTTACATTCCAGTAAACATTAAAATATCGTTTACTCACTTCATGACTAATCGTTTTGAGTTGTTCATGTTCTCAATAAAGACTAAAGACGTCCTCACTAGAATAAGTATTTGTAGAATATTACTATGAGAAATAAACTTTTTTCTATGCATGGTCTTTTTCTGCAGTTTAAGTAGCTGATTATTTGAATACAAAATTCATCAGATGGATCGATATAATTTAAACTATTTTGTTGGGAAGTCACTATATATTATAACAACTGTTCATGGGACATTTACGCCGAACAATCCAATAATAGATGAAGACAATATTAATGACATTAGAGAGATTTCTCGGAATTACTGTGGATAGTTGACCTTACGAAGCTCTAGAAATATCAACAGCCTCCGTTAATTGGATTTTTATTAAATGATTTATGATATCAGCGATTCATAGGGAAAAGAATAAGCAATAAGTGCATGCTTTTAAATTGTAGCCGTTTTATATCATACGATAATTCTTTGTTTAAAATAGAAAAATCTTCTATTTTTGCATTATTGTTGCTGGAGAAATTTTAAAATGTAAATGGATATGTGGGCGTCTACAAGTTTTTCTTCCTTTGCTAAGTCAGCCGTTTGTATTTTTGCATAAAGAAATCTATCTTTCCTTTAGACATTTAAGCATATTTGCATTGTGTAATTCATCTGTATGCTCTAAGCAATGGTCTTATTGTTACCCAACTAGATTCTATATCTCCCAATCATTTGTTTATAATATTAAAATATTGTTCCTGTACGCCTATTATATACTACATTTCGAAAATCACTCGCAGATAGGCAGCGAGAAATTTTAGGCTTCAGCTTCTAATAAACTATATGACACAGCTTTCACTGTTGATTATTCTCTTATCACCCTGTTTACCCGTAAGTGTTCACAAATACACTGAAGCAACTCACGTACAGACATACAGATACATGCACATATACACATACACACATACACTCATATACAAATGTACGTGTGTTTGTGTGTTTGCTATGAGTGTGGGTGTTTGCATATGCATGTATATCTGTGTATATGTATGTGTGTTCGTTTGTATATAACCCATTTGATTGAATATTATTTGAAGATGGAGTGGCAAACACATTTTAAGATTTATGAATCGACCATGGCTAAAATGTTAATGGCTGGTATATCAGGCACCCTTCTGAACGCTTTGCCATAAACATTCTTCTTCTATATAAAGCCTACTCGCCTCATTCAAAATGTTTTTTTATGCAATAGTAATACCCAAAACGTTTACGCCAAAGAACACACAAACTGCATGATTTAAGATTTCTATGGGGCTAAGAAGAAATAATGTAACACATATATTAATGCCATTAATGCAATTGAGCATATCACCTGCGACATTATGTTAATATCATACAGACTTAAAGAAATTTTGACATGAGTGTCCCTACATAATATTCTTTTTATCACTATATTTTATATTTCTTTATATTACAATCTACACACGTTTTAAGAAGAAAAGCTTATACTTTTTAGACATCAATATTGACACAAATTGTAACCGTTCACAAATGTTGTTTTCGTAACAGCATCTTCACATGTTGCATATTGTTAATTTTAGCTCATATATCGTCATCATCATCATCATCATTATTATTATTGAGTGAGAGAGCAGTGCAAGCCATCAAAGTGACACTGGGGTAAAATATGCGAAGCCCAGTATACCCATCATGACTACCTGTCTGTTAAGGATACACCAGGCACATGCATCACAACCATAAGTGCGCGACATAGTGATTTTATATCAAGATAAACAGCGAATGACCTTGCAGGTGGGGCCCAGTTAGAATTTTCTTCAGGTTGAGTAGCCCATCCCACTCAAAGATCTTCTACTATTCCCACGTCGATTTGTGTCTTTTATGTTGGTGTGCATTTGAGAGTTTATGGAGTGGTTCCCTATCATTCATGTTTGTATGCCCTACAAATGCAAGCTCATTCAGAACTTCCTGCTTCATTTCAATGATAGATTTTCTTTGTTGTTCAGCAAATATGTGGTCTTTAAATTCTGTTTCGACATCATTTTCCTGGCTGTTTTTTCTAAGGTCATTATATTTTCCTCTTTCTTCAGGCTCTTGAGTGGTTTCGGCAGATGGTCGCCTTTCAGTCAATGCTTGTGGTCCAACATTCCTCTCCCCTGCTTTGTTATTTCTTTCCTAAATATAAATTTAGGTCATTCTCCACCACTTTTTAAATAGTGGTTAATTCTGCATCTGTGAGTCTGGTATTTCTGAAGATATCTCTTCTAGCGTTTGCTAATCTGTTTTCATCCAGGTTTGGTCTGCGAGCTGGATTCTGGCTCCTCCAAATTCTGTAGGAGTTTGCGGTGTGTTTCTCTTGGGTTGGCCTACTTAATGCTAAATAATGAGCGTATATTACTTCTTTATATTCTTCCCGGTTCCATTTAGTTCTTTTACATTTTTGATTTTGTGGTCGTTGTGGTGGTGAACTTTGGGGGCTTAATTTGGGACAAATCCCGTTTAAGTGACCTTCCATGTTTGTATTCGGGGAAGATATTCTGCCACTTGAAAATTTTTCGCCTCCTCCTGACAGCCTCCTGACGGGCGCGCTTCCAGAATAAACATTGAACAAGCGATTCGCTATACTGTTTGAAATTTTCTTTTCTTTTTATGTAAAGTTAAATTATTATTAGATTGTCATTTTTCTTTTCTTTTCTATTTTTTATGTTTTTTTAAACCACTGATCTTCAAACAGGAGTCGCATTTATCATTTATTAGCAGCAGCAGCACCAGTAGTTTTAGTAGCAGTAGCAATACCACTATCAGCAGCAGTAGCGACAGTGGTAATAGTAGTAGTAGTAGCAGCAGTGGTAGCAGCAACAGCAACGGTGGTAGTAACAGTAGTAATAGTGACAGCAGCAGCAGTAGTAGCAGCAACAGCAGGAATAGTAGTAGTAGTAGTAGTAGTAGTAGTAGTAGTAGTAGTAGTAGTAGTTGTAGTAGTAGTAGTAGTAGTAGTTGTTGTTGTTGTAGTAGTAGTAGTTGTTGTAGTAGTAGTAGTAGTAGTAGTAGTAGTAGTAGTAGTAGTAGTAGTAGTTGTAGTAGTAGTAGTAGTAGTAGTAGTAGTAGTAGTAGTAGTAGTAGTAGTAGCTGTTGTAGTAGTAGTAGTAGTAGTAGTTGTAGTAGTAGTAGTAGTAGTAGTAGTAGTAGCAGTAGTAGTAGTAGTAGTAGTAGTAGTAGTAGTAGTAGTAGCAGTAGTAGTAGCAGTAGTAGTAAGTAGTAGTAGTGGTAGTAGTAAGTGCGGCTCCTGTAATATTTTTTTGTAGTGGAATGGGATCCGATCGGTCAAAAAGAGTTCACATGTCTACTACTACTAGCAGCGAACAACAATAGTGACCTTCACCTTAAGAAAAATTAAGGAAGGGCCGACTTACTCTGTCCTGTATTATTTGTGAAAAGAGAAGTTGTGTTCGACCAGAGAGAATCTTTTATTATTATCATTATTTTTTTCCCCCTTTTTTCTTCCACCTGCATCTCTGTTATTGCAATAAAAGGCATGTTTGCATATTTCGGTTAGTGAGGGAGAAAATAAAGGTAATATTGTAGAAATTAAAGTTGACTTTTCTAGAGATGTTCGTTTGTATGTCCAGTTAGAGAAAACAGTTGTGTTTTTGTGATAAAAAGAATGTTTACAATTTTGATTACTCAGGGAGAAAGGAAAGAAAAGACAAGAAGAGTCAAATTTTCACAGAAAGTTTTAAGATTCACCAAAGATGGTCTTTTGTATGTCCACACAGGGAAAACTATAATGTTTTTAGAATAATAAAAAAAAAGGGATGTGTACTCTTTCGAATACTCAGGGAGAGAGGAAAAGATGAATATTCATAGCAGTTGTGGATATTGAAGTTTGTGTGTTTGAAAACTGTAGATATATAGGCGTAGGAGTGGCTGTGTGGTAAGTAGCTTGCTTACCAACCACATGGTCCCGGGTTCAGTACCACTGCGTGTCATGTTGGGCAAGTGTCTTCTACACGAACGTTTTTCTACTTTTCGGAAAAAAAACCTTTTGTAACCTTCGTCCTGTCTTTGTCCTTACATGTTTTTGATTTATATTAGCCCTTGTAGCCAATAAAACGAATTAATTATCATTATTATTATTATTATTATTATTATTATTATTATTATTATTATTATTATAATTATTATTATTATTATCATTATCTTATGTTTGACTTTTATTTTGCATTTGTACAAGTTGGATCCAAGTCTCACCCAGAGACCTCAAGAGACAACAAGTTAGAAGTTCATGTAGGTGTTATGCCTAGGGTACCATATATTTGGATTTGTACATAGTGTTGTTCTAGAGAATGTTTAAGAAATCATAAGAAAATTGTGTTTGTTTTAAAATTT
>NC_068986.1:7898157-7902618 GCF_001194135.2 Octopus bimaculoides | reverse complement strand
GTAGTTTTGTTTTTTTTATAGCGTGCTTTCACTTCACTACCGAGCGCAGCTCTGTGTGCCTTGGGTATGTGCTGTGGTTTGCTGCGATGTTCTTATGGTTACTGTATTGAAAGTGTTTTGCGTAGGATGTGTGCAGTGCCCAGTAGTGCAATTTTCTGTATGTTATATATATTTGTGAGTCCTGGTGTTTTTGTTAATTATTTGTCTGAATATTTTTTTTTATCAAACCTAATGCGCCTATGATAGGAATTGTTTCTGTTTTTAGACTCCACATTCGAGTTACCTCTATTTCCAGGTCTTTGTATTTTGAAAGTTTCTCCATTTCTTTTAGAGAAACATTGTCATCTATTATTATTATCATTATTATTATTATTATTATTATTATTATTATTATTATTATTATTATTATTATTGCTTTTATTATGTGATGAAAACTCACAGCTTATTTTTCTTGGTATGATAGAAGGTGTCAGCTGTCCACAGAGATCATCATCATCATCATCATCATCATCATCATCAGTAACTGGCTGTTGAGTGTGCATTTGCAGACACCGGTATCAAGCGTCCTTTTGAAATTACAGTAAGTTAATATCATTTACTTTCAAATTACTTTGTAAAACGTGTATGAATATTCGAAATGCTTATTTACTCTCTCTTAAAACAATAAAAACAATTTATTGAGTGTCTTCGTCGCAAACTATTATAAACTAGTATTCATTATTCGATGAGTACTGCGCTAATCTTATCAGGTAGTCGTTAAACAGGGCCAGATTTTTAAATACATGATAACTCTCGTAAACAATTTCCAACAGCATATTAGCTTATAGAAATACAAAGCAAATTTTAACTTGTAAGATTTAGACTATTGTAATAAAATATTTTTGCACAGTTAAGAACTGGTTAGTGTTCCTAAAGATGGCAGGTTCCATTACAATAATTTATAGGATAAATCATAATTGTTATATTCACTGGAAAATCTCCCCAATAATTATGGTGGCTTTTTATAATGTATGTCCATGCATTACAATTTGATCAAACGACAGAGGAAAGGGAATATATTTTGTTTTACAAATTAAGAAAGATTAATATAACTTTTTTTCCTATGAAGTGAAAACATGTTTTTCTCTTCCTTGGTCAAAGCAATATTCTCTAATCGAAACAACTATGGCTGACTCTCTTCTACTCTAACATCAAAGAATCAAAAACGAAAAGAAAACTACTTAAAAGGAATCAGTACTTATGTTGTTCATCCATGGACTAAAAAACAGCAAGTAAATAAACTTAATAAAGCCAGTGGAAATGTCGAATGTTGTACAAAAGGATAGTTAGAAGTTGAAAGATATTAATATAAAATCAATTTTATTCTGTGAACCGTCATAATTTGTGAATCTAAAATGGCTGTTTGAAACTTCTCCTCAAGTAAATAAATAACATTTATCTGACAAAAGTCTCTTTAAGATTTAAATAGTTATTTTTTTTCTCTCTAAACATAAATTCTCTGTGAAAGATTTCGTATTTCCATCAGATTGATTTGACTTATTACTGATCTCAATTGTAGCAGAAAGTAGAACAAAATGTGTAATAAATTTATATTTAAGAAGAGATATATATCTGGAGAAAATAAAACTAACTATTGACTGTGTTATTTTTGCTCTCTGTATCTCCTTGCGTCTTGCTCTTTTGGCTTAATAACACACACACTCACACACACACACACATGCAAACACACACACATGCAAATACACACACACACACCTTTAACACTCGCACACATAAACTCACGCACAACCACGATATTTACTCTTTCGTTATATTTATGCATTGTTATAGAAAACCACACGCGGCTACACTCATATCAATCCATGTATAAGCGTGGTTATCTGAACTTAGGGTAGCATAACTCTGTTTTAGCTTGTTTATTACTTTCTTGTAACCAATTTATATATTAATATGTTGTTATTTACATTGTATCTGTGTATCTATACACGTTTTACTGTTTGTATGTCTGAAACTAGATATTGCACACATAATAATGTTGATAGCAATAATAACAACAAAAATAAATGAATTAGAAGCTGCTCATAATGCATAATGCACATTACCCTAAAAGTAATATCGACAGGCTCTATTTGTTAAGAACAGAAGTTGGCAGAGATTTGCAAAATGCCGAAGACAACATCAATATTGCAGTTTTGGGTTTGAATAACAATTTTGTGCATCGCGTGGAAAGACTATTATCTGTAGCTAGAAGCATCGAAAAAGTCATTGAAAGAAAGAACAAGATATTTTAGGAAAAGAAAGAACAAAATGATAAATAACTATAAAAGAAGGGACCGTATAGCCAATTCATGTAACAAACGAAGGATGCTTGAAATGAAAAATGCTTGATATGGCTGAGAGAATAACTTGAATCTAAAATAAAAAAATAAATCATTAATTATAGCCGTGAAGGAACAAAGCCACTATAACGAATTTGATAAAGGCAACGATTTGAAAAAATCAAAGTCAGACAGCAAACACAGAATGTGTGGGAAAGGGGTAAAAAAAATTAGCTACCTTCTACGGGAGCACAATAAGCTAGAACAGAGTATAAACGTTGGCATAATTGTGTCGATAAATGAAGCCATTGGACAAGAACAATTTGACACAAATTCCGTTATTTGAAATTTGTGAGTGTGACGTAACGAAACTGGTGCTTTCATGGTGCATTATATTTTAAGGATTTTATGGCATTTTTTCCATAAATATTGGCAATATATTTGAATTAGCAGATGAGATATATTCGTTGAAGAGAAAAAGAAAAGTGTAAGATCATAAACATTGCAATACCATACAGTAGTCGAGTGGATATCATATAAACTGACAAAATGGGAAGATAGGATTTAATCAGCAAGAGATGAATAAGTTGCAAAATACTAGGTAAAAATTGTACCTGTGGTAATTGGTGCACTTAGCACAACATCTGACCACTACCTAAGACGCTGAAAGATATTGGAAGGTCACGTTATGACAACTTGCAAAAAATTTCCGTCTGTAAGAATTCTAAAAAAATATTGAAAGGAATACACAAGACGTTAAGGATAATATACCATCGTGGGCATGGCTTGAGTGAGATGATTTAAAGCGTACCACCGAAAGCCTGATCATTGCTGCACAAAACCAGGCTCTCGCTACCAAATCAGTGAAGTATAAACATCTATAACACTTCTGACACCCAGAAATGCAGACTCTGTGGAAAGAGTGTGGAAAATGTGACCCATTTGGTAAGTGGGTGTGAGAGCCTTGCACAAAAAGAGTACAAGCGCCACCACGATAAAGTGCATGTATGTCTTCATTGGCCCTTATGCCGTAAATACCAATATGAAGTAACAGAGAACTGGTATGAGCATGTACCAAGTAAAGTTATGCAGGAAGATGGAAAAGTAACGATACTCTGGGACTGTGATTTTCAGACGGATCGTGTAATTGAACACCGTTACCGGATATTGTCATATTGAATAAGAGAAACAAATACTGTCAGATCATTGACGTAGCCATATCAAATGACATGAATGCTGTGAGTAAAGATGTTGAAAAAAACCACAAAGTACTCTGAATTGAAAGTGGAAATGGCAAGACTGTAAAGAATGCGTGATGGTAATGTAAAAGTGAGACCAGTGGTGATCGGTGCGCTGGGCTCAATCCGATTGAAACTTCAATACTTCTTAAGGCAACTGGAAATCCCATGCAAGACTAATGTCTTGCGAAATGCAGCCTTATTAGGCACAGCGCACATCTTAAGGAAAGTATTATCTGCTTGAGGTCCTTGTTGTGACTTGACAGATGACTAAAAATTCCGGTGCATTTTTACATACACTGTGTTACGAAGGAATAATTATAACAATGATCTCAAATCGCAGAGAGTGGTGGAATCGGAGACGAGCAAAGTCCTCAGGGATTTACCAAACCAAACAGATAATGTACTAAAGTATAACAGACCGGACTTAGTGGTGGTGTGCAAGATACACCACATATTATGTATTGTTGATGTTGCATGCCCGTTTGACCAATGAATCTTCAAGAAAGAAGGTGAAAAGATAAATAAATAAGTACGAAATATCCCGGTTATGAAATTGAAAACGGTGAAGATAGTGCCAATTATTGTTGGGTCCTTGAGAAAAATATCAGTAGACATCAAGAATATAAAGGAAATTGCAATAGGGTTTCTAGTGGAACTGTTACAAAAGGTTTGCTTCCTTGGTACGGCCAGAATAATCAGGATAGTACTAGATAGCTGAAAAGAACGGACGGAATGGTACCGCAGGCTGGAGGTAGCAAGCCCGCAACGCATACAAAACTCCAAGAGCTCCAACAAAGCCTGTGTCAAAATAATAATAATAATAATAATAATAATAATAATAATAATAATAATAATAATAATAATAATAATAATAATAATAATAATAATAATAATAATAATAA
>NC_068986.1:7894128-7897788 GCF_001194135.2 Octopus bimaculoides | reverse complement strand
GTACAAATGCAAAACAAAAGTCAAACATAAAATAATAATAATAATAATAATAATAATAATAATAATAATAATAATAATAATAATAATAATAATAATAATAATAATAATAATAATAATAATAATAATAAAATAACTAACAAGAAATGGTACCAACATGTGCCAAACAAGAACTATGATAACAACTAGGCCACAATCATCTGGGATTTACCTATTCAAACTAATTGCAGAAATGCAAAAGAACAATTAAATAGAGACAGAGAGACGGAGAGAAAATGATATTAAACACTATGGATAACGTAGATAATGATGGAGTCGAATAATTCGGCACTCCACAAATATTTGGGTGTAAGTGAAGTTGTGTGAAAATTATCGAAAGATTGCAGTATTAGTTGTAAAACATAGAGCTGAATACTAGGATGGATCTATTCATATTCTATGGAAACGACGGTTTGTCAAGTAAAACAGAAGCTCATAGGACCAAATCTACTATGTCAATTTTTATCAATTTTAGTTATGGAAAATTATGTCACGATTATGGGTTTGCAGAAAGCTGCATATTTGTTCAACTTCCATTTGTGCATACGGACCCTATTTCACGTTCCGATATGGAGTTAATCGTATAATGCTGTCCACTCTTTGAATTCCTATCTAATTTTGTTAGTTTCTAAATTCCGGATGTGTCACAGCAGAAGAGAGCAAAATCAGGCTTGGGTGTTGATTTCCCTTTATACTTTGCAGCAGAGGAAGGCAGGACAGCACAATGTTTAGGCTAAAGACATTATCGATTGTCTTGTTATTCTGTGTAATTTTATATTTGATTGAACTGAGTGGTGGTAGGGGTGCAGTGTTTATAATATCATATTCTGGTGATTTGTTATAGATCTGTATGTTTTGGATAAAAGTATTGCGCTACTGTGCTATTATGAAGATCTGAGGAGAGTAAGCGATATCTCACTGGCCGATATGACACCAAAATAATTCTTGATAATGAGTACTACAGGCTGTCGAAATTTTACCAGTGTTAAAGCTTTTCGAAATCTATAACATTCATATATATATAATTTTCCATGCACTTGTTTTCGGTTTGATACAGGGAAAAACCAATCAACCTCTTGATATTATAATTGTAAAACATCGCAAATCACAAATGAGCGCTTAAACATCAAAGTCAGTAATTGCAGGTCGCATTTAGTATGAAAATGAAAGTAATATGCTATTATTGGTAAAGTTTTCATTATGAACAAAGAGGTACAGTCATAACAACCAACATAAATACAAAAGATAAAGAAGAAAAGAAGCGGTAAGGACTCAGGCAATTAGGCTAACATTCACTTCAACCCTGCTTTAATAAAATAGATTGAAAGACTGCTTAAATAAACAAATATTCCTTCTGCTTTATACTGTTACAATAGCTAAGGACGAAAGTGGGTTTAGATTTAGCTCAAACACTCGTATATGAATATGATAATTATATAACCTAATTATAAACGCTATTCGACATGAAAGAAATGACTGGTTTAACCAACTATAATGGAATAGAAAGGTTATCAATCTGAAATATTTGTCAATCACTGATAACATATTTTCTCTTCGCATCAAACACGCCTTTTCATCAGCACTAGTATTCTAGAGTATAAATAGATATGCTTAATTTTGTGCGTGTGGGTGTGTATGTGCATGTATTTATGCATATATGTATGTATGTGTGTGCGTACATAACTAATCACACATAATTTGTTGCGGAGCGAATGTTGGCATTTTGACCAAGGTTTCATTTAATGAAGATAATGGGTTTAGAAATAGTTCTCTTCATTTTTCGTTTAAAGACACCAACCTCTCGATAAAATGATATCTGGTAGCTATACTGCATTACAATTTCTACTAATTACATAGTCTCACTATTTCCATAACTGCTTCTATTTTTTGTTTTTCCAAACATAAAAAGTAAACCTTTTTATATATTTATACATTAATGGATATATCTTATCATGACAACTATCTGATATAAATCGTATCTGTCTGGTGTACGATAAAAAAAAAATATTTACTTTTTTATCTAACAGATATTTCCTAGCTAATTCACTTAGGAATAGTGAATGCAGGAAAGGAACTCTGCTATTCTTTTAGTACAGCTTCTGCAAAAACACTGAAACATGATTCGAAGCGATATTTTCTGCTTACTTTTAAAACAAATTGACAAAATATATTAGATCAAAGCAGTAAAACATATCATTACTCCCAGTCAATTAGATTTAATATTCTTTTTCACTATAAGTCTCATCTAAATGCAGATAAATTAAGGCAGTAGACAGAGGTGGTAATTACATTCAATTTTTGTTCGCAACATACTTTTTTTTAGAAGTATTTCCAAATTAATTGAGAGTTTGAACTCATAAAACAGAGACATAATATTTTTACTCGCAATTCCTGTATCCTACTCATTGCCAAAAGAAGGAATTACTGTTTGATTTGTGAAATATTATAGACGGCTCGTCAGAACTTCATTATAAAACATGATACAGACGATGACATAGCATATTTGTAACATATAATTAATTTTTAAATGGCCCCAAAAGTCTTATATTTTATAAAAATGATGAAACAAAGTGATTGTGTCGCATGCTCAGACAAGTTCTACTTGAGAATATAGATGATTTTCATCAAAAATCGCAACCACTTTATAGCTTTATGTTGATCGCGTGTCCGCTTCCACTAGTACAGCTGTCACAGCAGGGCTCTACACTTCGGTATTAACATTGAGTTAATATGAAAAATGTCTGATTCAATGGTGATATGAATTGGAGGAGACATCGATCAATTTAGGGCTGCGCTGAAACGTCCAAAGTAAAATGAATTCTTTTCTTTGTTTAATAACATTCATTATCATTCTGTAGTTCACATTTGCCAAGCCCGTCTTACAACTTCGGCTCTCCGAGTTTGTGATAATACACATCACTAATTTATTGAGGTCGAATATATTCAAACATTTACTTTTCTGTTAGTCAAAGCAAGAAACGGAATATTGATATTCTATATCATTGTTGACGACAAATTGGTAGGAAATAGACTACGACGTAATGAATGCATTATAATTATGTTTCCTGTAAAATTCGATCGCAGACTTGGTTCGAGTTTCAATTATTTTTCCGCTTTTAAGGGAACTGTAGCTAATACATCGTTGATGATTTAAGTGATTATATGCATCATTAGTAAATACTTGTCTTTGTAGAAAGCTAAAGCAAATTCAAATTTGATGAGACATACATGGATGCTGAAACAGGTTTCCAAACCGGTTTGGATTTTCGATTCAATGTTGGCAGCAAGATTTCTGAGAACGGCATAACTATCTTGGGTAAAAATACGGCTAATCACGATTATAATATTTACATAGATAGACACACATGCACACACACACAAGCGCACGTACGGGCACACAAGCACACGCGCAAACACGCACACACACACACATGCACGCACGCACACACGCACACACACGCACACACACACACACACACACACACACATATATATATATACGTATATATGCACGCAACTACATCCTCATAGGTGTATGCTTACATATATATATTAGATATTTATACATATAAATATACGCATATATATGTATATATATATACGTATATATATATATATATATAT
>NC_068986.1:7886770-7891770 GCF_001194135.2 Octopus bimaculoides | reverse complement strand
GATTTTCTAAATATATTTCAGGACAATCTTATTTTTTTTTTTTTTGCGGATGGCATTGTAAATTGTTTTAGCGACAATATCGTGCCGCATTGGGAGGTAGTAACGTGACGAATCTTTTAGGACAGCTGCTAATCACATGCGTAACGTCTTCCACAGAAACATGATATAGCCTACACATGCGGTTGCACCTTGGGATTACAAGAGTGTCATTGTCTCTCTTGTTCACCATGTACTTTGTGGCAATCTGATATTCCTGGATTGCAAACGAATAGTCTTCAAAGTGTGATGTGATGAAGAGGTTTTGTGTCGAATAGGGGCTGCACTTCGTGTCAATTCTACAGTCTTCTTCAAGCTTCTGCGCAACATACTCATGCATGACCTTTCTTTTTGTATGCTGAGTGCTTTCCATCCAGGTCCTCTCTGAGGTAAGAGAGCCCAGCTGTTTTGGGGCTGTATAGGAGATCATCAAGAAGAGAGTATTTCTTGAGGAGTTCACTGCCAACTCGTAAAATGTTGCTCACTTCACTTTTCAGGAATGCATTAATATATTTATGTTTACTGTTGTTGTTTAGCAGGTATTGCCTGAGTGATACCATACGGCATTCGAAGGCCGTCTGCACTGATCTCAGGCCTCTTCCAACTTCATTTCTCATATGTATGTATGTATGTATGTATTATGTATGTATGTATGTATGTTTGTATGTATGTATGTATGTAAACAAAATTCTGCCACCGTGTAAGAATATTCTCTAGAGAAAGAATATGATAGTAGTCTTATGAAACCAACGTAGTTGAATAACAGATGCAAAAGAGAAACGAACACGCAATACAGCGAAAAAATGTGTGAGTGCTCGTGCGTGTGTGTGTGCGTGTGTGTGTGTGTGTGTGTTTGTATGTGTGTGTGTGTGTGTTTGTGGTTAGGTGGGTGGATGCCTGGTTGGATGTGTGTGTTAATGATTCTATGTAGGTATGTGTGTATGTGTGTAATCAGACACTCTCTATTTAAACAGTCAGTAACAAAAACACTAGAATATCAGTGTGAAAAGCGTTGCATTGTGTGTTCATTTCTTTTTTGCATCTCTTATTTTGTTATTAATCTTTTATATAAATGAGGTTTCATCGATAGTCTTGCTACTTTTCTTTACAGGAGTGGAGAAGATACATTAGAGAAATGTTACTTTAACGAGTTATATCTATTTATCACCCGAACAGACACATCTGCACCGTCGGATGTTCCTGAGCCAATTGTTAGGTGTCCCTCCCGTGAGGGATCGATGCTAGATGGGTCGAAATAATTGTAGTGATTAATAAGAATTCTCGTATCTTCCATCTTCCGTCTCGCATTAAGCAAATACATAACGAACACTGTGAAAGGGATCGTGCTTTACCAGTATAAACCATTCGTTTAATTATCTAATATATATATATATATATACAGTCTGTTAAAATCTGTCATACCGGCCTTGATGAAATACCACAAGGTATAGAAAATACGTATTCGCCTTTATATATTTAATTCTTTATATTGAACACTCAATATTTCATCTATTCAATAAGACATATTCCATATATTCAATAAGACATTCAATACTTTATTTCATTATACCATCCATTTTTATTTTATATTATATATTGTATATTATATTATATATTGTATATTCCTTATTCTATATCCCACATTGGTTTTGCAGGAATATAAATAAAACATAAAAAACAGACAGTGTTGGAACTCTTTTAAACCAAATAATATATTCCTCTATACACAATCATACAAAACCCCTTTTTTTGTATTTATTTTTACTCGCATATATATATGTATGTATGTATGTATGTATGTATGTATGTATTATACAGCCCCCACTCACCCCCTCCCATGCTCATTTATATAGAAAGACAGAAAAAAGGAAAGGAAGAACGATATCACTCTAGAAGTAAGGTGTTAACACGTACACATTAATTGAATCATGGATGTTACAGAAGTATCGTATGAGTTACAGATATTTTACATTACCTTCAGTCTGCAATCATCAAGAAAAGGAACGTTATATTGGAAATGTTATATTTGCGACATACTTTCTTTTCTACTTAAAAATGGCCGTTTTCTGAAATTTAAATTGAATGTGAGTCAAATACGAAATATATCAGGTTTAATAGGATTGACATTTCATTGCCAATAACATATGTTTGGAAGTCAAAAACACAACGAACTTTTCCAACAAGAGAAAAAAAAACTGGTAAATTAGTTACATTTGCCGCTATTAATAATTATAAATTTTCTGACCATATTTCTGAACGTTATCTCTTTTTATGATTAGGAAATAAAATATCACTTTTGACATCTAAACTTTTAGGTTTTAGTTTTTAAATTTATTTTAATGTGGAATGTATTTTTTATAATTCGTACCTACTTTTTTTTAATGTGTGTAAAATTTCAGAAGCTTTATTTTCCTTTTCATATAACGTAACTTTGTATAGAATACTAAAATACAGAACTCCTCATACTGAAATACCTGAGTCACATTTTCAAAACCGCTTTGATGAACTCAAATAAATATGTGAATTTTGTTAAACAACTAAATTTTCATATTCCAACAGATTCTTTAATTTAATTATATTCATTGATATTTCCTTTCGCTAGTTATCTTCTAACAGTCATGATATTTGCTCAAAGACTCCTTCAAAGCATATTTTCCCTTTGAAAGTCATTTGTTCGATACTTTCATCGACTCTGATATTGATATTACACAGTTAAACACGCAATCAATACTCAATATTTAGTTTATTTTTCTATTTGAAGCTTTGATAAATTAGTATTTTGAAAAATTAAGTGTTCTTACATTTAGAAGGAAAACTCTCTATATCTAAGTATTGGACACTTAACTTGTCGATGCATATAAATACGGAAGAAGATGTAATAAAGTACAAAATATGTGTGAAGAATATTTGAGAAACAATTACATACAGAGCAATATGCACAGCAAGATACAAATATATTTATGTCGTAGTGGTGACAATTAAAGACATCAGCCATTTTAACGAACGTTTCTGTTTTTCGTTTTTTCCGCTCAATTTTGTCAAATTTAAGTTACCAGAAGAAAGTATTTGCCCATTTACGTCATAAATATATTTTTGCTGTTCAACCTGTCATTTCGAAAATAGTTTTCATTGTTCATATAACATGAATGTTTTTCTTTATGTTAAGAAAAAAAAAAGAAAAGAAAAGAAAACTAATTTGATTTATAGTTTATGGGGAAAATCTCTACTGTATCAGCTTTTACCATAAAACGAAATGTTCAAGCTTCACGAATTCGAAACAAGATAGTGGAAAATTGATACTCATTTAAAGTTTGTGTTTAAAATACATCATATTTGCAGCAATTCAATGGAATTTCCTTACGCTTCAATATTTTAACGTTTGTTTTTAAGAAACCTTCATATACTCCTAAGATTAACACTAGCACTAGTTATTGTTATCGCTTCTTGTTTTATTTGTCGATCTTCCGTTTATTATTCGTGTTGAAACGTTTGGGCCCATAAAGTTTGCTTATTTTGGAGCATTGAAGTTTTCTGCCTGATTAGAAACTTTACTAAAAGCGGCAAGAAAGAAATAACACGCGAGAGCATTGAGAAAATATTTACAATTGTTATTTGACATTTCAAATGTTTCAACACACACACACACACACACACACACACACACACACACACACACACATACGTATATCCATGTTGGACCCCTGAACTCAGCATGTTTTTTTCTTTTTGTTATTCTCGGTTTATTTCTTCTTATTCCTTTCTGTCGAAGAAGAATAGGCTCGAAACGTAAAAGACTTTTCCATTTTTGCCGAGTGTCAAACTAATACATGGATATCTGTATATACTAAGCATGTACATATAAATATGGCAAAGAAATAAATCATTTGAAATACATATAATACTATATATATATCATAAAAACAATATTGTTGCACGTTTTACAAGCTCATAAAAGATGAAGAATGCTACGAAACACTTTCAAATTGTACATCGCATTCTTGTCTTTTCTATTTGGTTAGAAGATGCTTTAATATTTACCTTATCAGCTCCTGCATAAATTATATTTCACATCTCTAAAGAAGACAACTTTGGTTCAAGAATTATTGGAATAGTTCTTCTTCTCAAATCTATATTCGTTTTCAGGAAACTTCATGGCGGATATTCATTTGTTCACACATTGTTCTTTTTTTTGTACTAAAACGCTTCTCTAGAGACGAACATTGTTTCCACTTTGATAATAACTGCTTCAAAATGGTGTTCATCTCTTTTCAAATATAAGTAGCAATTATTTTTAAACACTTTGGCGGATATTCCTGATTTGTCAATGGTTCTATTTAACAAAATATGAATGGAAACTTTGTGAACGAAAGATAACGGCGTTAATAACTTGTGTGCACCTTATATGTTTAATTATTAACTAACTCGGTAAATAGCCTTCAAGAAATAGACGAAGGAATCTTTAGTTGCCCTTTCGTCAGTATTCCGATTATATCGACGTCTCCATCAACGTAACATAACAGTATATTGAACTTAATATGTTTTAATCGGAAACTCAAGTTATTTATATTTTATTTACCATGAATTTTGATAACACTGGTCAACAAAATGAAACTTTTTTTAATCATCAGAGTTGCTGATTGACTTTTCTGGGTTAATCTTTGATGCTGATTACGAATCTGAAGTCCAATTTCCTCTATCAGGTCACATTTTCATGTTAATGATACCTGCTGTTTTAACGTATAGGATACGTAAAGCATGTCTATATAAAGTATAATGAATACAGTATATGATAATTTCATGGCTTTTTATTGTACAAAATTAAAATTATTGTGTACAAATAAGTTAGAATACACTCGAATGCATAACAACTTAAAATCTTTGGGATTTGGACTTTCTATGGTGTTTTGTCTCAGGTTCATCCCCGTATAACATCCAACAGTAGTCAGCTAACATTCCTGCATTCC
>NC_068986.1:7883841-7886289 GCF_001194135.2 Octopus bimaculoides | reverse complement strand
CTTTTCTGGGCAAGTGTCTTCACGAATTGTTTCATGAGGCCAAGCTTTATGGGAAGAGGGGGAAGAAGAACATTTTCTGGGTTTAAAAGTGGCTTGTTCTGGACGCTAGAAACTCCTGGCTCATATGATTTTCGCAAAGGCCACTCTGATTGCACGTAGTGCTTGTTAGTTGCACGACTGTCCCACAGACATAAAATGCAACAATATTTCGTGAACCCAGATTGCATTCCCATCAACATTCCAATCACTTTCAAGTCTCCACAGATTTTCCAGCTGTAGTTTGTATACTTTATGGCATTGAGAGGAGTACTTGCATGTTTTCATAACACTCCTTCATGTGCACTGAATGACCTATGGGGGAATGGATGGTTTCTTATTGCCGTTGTGTAGTAGTACTGCCTTGAGGCTTCTTTTAGATGAATCAATGAATAAGCGCCATTCAGCTGGAATATGTTCTTGGAACAAACAGCGAAATAACTCATCAGTGTTATTACTGAAAGAAAGTGGTCCATCAACAGAGAAGCATGAAGTCAGATCCCTATTTATTTTCCTGAAATGAGTAATACAAACATCTTTCTTAAGCAGACACTTTCCTTGTAGGCGAAATGCTAATAGTTCAGCTTTATCCTTCGACAATGACAAGTCTCTAACTAAATCATTTAACTCTCCTTGAGAAAATTTCTGTGGTACGTCATTTTCAATCGTGAAATCTGCATCCACTTCAGTGTCTTCCACAGCAGTAGTATTTTCTTCAGGAAATACATCTTCGTCAGACATCTGAAGGCCATTTTCTGGTGGTATTGGAATAGGAAGATCATCATCGTTGTGTGGTACTGGTCTTGCTGATTCCAAGTTGGGAAACACAATCTTATGCTTGGTCTTTATAGTAAACCCACATACATTAACGCTGCAGAAATAACAGCCCATGAAATGATCCTTTGGCTCTCTCCATATCATAGGTATTGCAAATGGCATTGCTCGCTTCCTCTTATTTAACCAATCCCTTAGTCCATTTGAACAAGCTGAGCAGATGATGTGCGGGGCCCAACTCTTATCTTGATCCCCGAGAGAGCAGCCAAAGTATAACTGGTAGACCTTCTTGATTTCACTTGTGATGACACGTTGCTGAGCTTTGGTGGTAAATGAACCACATACATGACAAAATATATCAGGACTGCTCTTGCAATGCCTTAACATCCTGAGTAGAATTTATGAAAAGAAAAGATTATGAAAACATAAAATTACAGAAAAACTGTGCCTGATAGAAAGAAACCGATTACATTTTTGAAATCCACAGACAAAACTACATATAAAACATCATCTAATATCTCTGATGAAAATTGGCTGTTGACCATAATGAGCAAATAATTCCGTTGGCAATGTGTCAACATATAATCTTTGACTGTTTTATACATTATGATCTTCCCTAGTTTTTCTGTGCTAGCATATAGAAATAAAAAGAGCCGAGGAATCATTATCAAACTTTAATATAAGAGTAGGGTACTCATTGCTGAATGATCCCCGACTGACACAAACATATTAAGGATATTTCTAAACCTTAGCACACAGAATTAACATTTGGATTCAATTCCACTCTTGAATTTTGTGTAAGATAAAAAGACTGCCTGGTTAACCATTGAACGATGGAAATAGTATAAATATTTATAGATATCAAATTATGGTAACTGTGGAAATGCAGTTCATTTTCTTCACATAAAGAAAATGAGAGTAAGAGAAAACTGCATTACGTTTTGTATTTGAGATGTTTCCCATAGACTTAATCAACTTCAGATACGGCGAGAGACACACACAACTGAAATGACAACAAATAATACATTTCAAGCATTCTCATTGACGAACAAACTAAAAAAATATAGATTATATGATATTTATATTGTGTTTATATAGCATATATATTTTGTGTCTATATAACATTTATTTTGTGTTTCAGAAAACTGTTGTTGACGTATATTAGCTTTGTTGCATTTTAATATTGGAAAACAGAAGTTTACTGCAAATATTTGCAGTAAAGAAAAGAAACAAAATGATTAACAGTAATAAAATCTTATGAAGTACGAAGATGAGATGTACAATCATAATGTGATGAACATTTAAATTTAGATATTCTCATCGCAAAATTGCGATTCGAAACGAAGAAATATAAATGTATATAGACGAGAAGATAAGTTGTTTACCAGACTAGAAAGCAGGTATTTTCTATGTAATGTTTTACTCATATGGATTTTCCTGGAGACTTTATTCTATTGTGTACATTTCTTGCTGACTTCCATCGTTACTCTAAGCATCCACTGAAGTTTACCTACCTATTTCTCACGCAAGAAGTGTGGTAATTTGTTACATTCAAGTATATGAATGAGCTCAAGTACTACACACACATGTATATATATATATATATATATATATATATATATATATATATATATATAT
>NC_068986.1:7879922-7882825 GCF_001194135.2 Octopus bimaculoides | reverse complement strand
ACATATATATATATATTTGAAGAAAAGCAACAACAATTCATTACGTTATAGCAGTACGTAGGTTTCGTACAAACTTTATTTATTTATGTAGCACATCTTATGTGGTGTTCTCACTACATGAATAAATGAAGTTTGTACGAAACGTACGTACTGCTATAACCTAATGAATTTTTGTTGCTTTTCTTCAAATTTTATTCACCAAATCTCTTGATTTTGTTTTGGGTTTTTACCCTACCAAATTCTGGTGCCTCAAACATTTTAAGTATATAGTAAATAAAAAAAACGAGGAACAGATAAACAGAAAGACAACAATGCGAGTAGGTGCTACATGTGAAGTATAAGCAGGCGGTCAGGGAAGTAAGGAAAGGTGCAGGCATAACTGTGTAGTAAGAGGCTTCCTTCCCAACAACATGGTTCCCGGTTCATTCCCGCTGCGTAGTGCCTTGTGCATATGTCTTCTACTGTAGCCTCAGGCCGACAAAAGCCTTCTCAATGTGTTTGCTAGACGGAAACTGAAAGAAGCCTGTCATATTTATGATATATATATGTGTGTGTGTGTGTGTGTGTGTGTGTGTGTGTGTGTGTGTGTGTGTGTGTGTGTGTGCGTGAGTGTGTGTGATGTGTGTGCGTGTGTGTGTATTTGTATTTGTCCTCCCATCATCACTTGACAACCGATGCTGGTGTGTTTAAGTCCCCGTAACTTAGCGGTCGTCCAAGAGAGAACGATAGAATAAGTAAAAGCTTTTAAAAAAGGAAATACTGGGATCGATACATTTGAGTAAAAATTCTTCAAACTTGTACCCAAACATCGCTGCAGTCTAATGACTGAAACAATTAACACACACAGACACACATGCATACAGACACACACATACATATAAAGAGAGAGTGTGTGTTTATAATTATGCTTATAATTATAAGTATCTCTGAGCAAAGATACTAGCACAACAGCATCCTCTTTTTCCTTCTGACAAAGGCTAGTCTATCTAGATTATACTAAACTCTTCCTGGTATTCATCTGATATTTCTCTTAATTTGTTTAGTGAGTGAATGTGATCTGTTGTGGACAATTCCTTTCTACAATCTGTTGTCTTTTCGTCTAAGTCTCCACTTTTGTTTTTCTTTTGCATAATTCCAACGAAAAGTTTGGACACTAGTGATTATAACTTTTTGTCTTTCTTATCTCTCTTTTTATGTAGTAGCATGTTCTTCGTTTCATTCCATAAATAATCAGGATAATCCTTTTTGTTATGTTCCTATAAATCAGTGTTACTATCATCCTTATTACTGATGTTCTTCTTTTATTAAATCTTATTTCTTGGTGCTTTTGCTGTCTTTACTTTTCAATTATTTTACTTTTTCCTCCATGATAATAAATTGCAATTTCTCGTGTTTCGTTGATATTTCATTTATTATTTGATAGTTTACTGCCGACTTTATAAATCTGAACGTATCTTAATATATAAAAGTTAATGAATGTTCCAGGTTGTATACCACAGTTTTGTACATAGCTTGCAAATTCAAGAAATGTTACATTTACTATTTTGTTAAGCTACTGACAGAGAAAAAAACCCCAGAGAATATTGTATTCCCACAAGAAGAACAATTTGATGATTAAAAAATACTATGTATTTAAAGTAATTGTTAGGTCGTCAAGTATGAAATTTGTAGAAAAGAAAATGTTTGCTAATATTTTATAAATACAAGTAATAGTTTTATTCATCAAAGAATGCACCCATATTGTCAATACACTTTAGCCATTTCAGCGGTAGCTTGTCCAGCTCAGGACTGTAAAAACCTGGCTATCTAGAGTCAATAAAATCTTGGAAGGCCTGTTTTACAGCATAATCGGAATTAAATATTTTTCCTATGAAAAATTATCCAAATTCTGGAAGAAGTGGTAGTCAGTGGTAGCAAAATCAGGTGAGCATGGTGGATGATGGAGAACTTCCAACTCCAACTCCTGTAGTTTCGCCAACATCATTTTTGCGATGCGTGGTCTGGTGTTGCCTTGCAATAAAATAGGCGTGAATCTGTTGACTAATCTAGGTTATTCTTTTTGTAAGTTTCTGCATCATTTGGTCCAGTTGGCTGCAGTATACTTCGGCCGTGATTGAGGAGCCAGGTTTAATAAAATCATAATGGAACAACTTCACATGTGCTTCGGAAAACCTAAAATATGTATTAACTTACTCGGGGTGTCGAGAGCAATACATAGGCCAAACCAAAAGCAGTCTACGTCAAAGGATGACTCAACATAGATCCCAGATCAAAATTCGAGAATACAGAAAAATAGCATTCAGCGAACACATCTACATTTGCGACACTAACGAAAAGCTAAACTTCAGAATTTTTCCCCTCTATAAATTCAGGGACGATGCAACTTATAATCTGCGCAGTAGCAAAGAGTCATATTTTATCACAAAATATAAATCCCTTTCGAATGCGTCCACTATAAATGATACTACTACAAGGGCCTTAGGATAGTAGTAGTAGTAGTAGTAGTAGTAGTAGTAGTAGTAGTAGTAGTAGTAGTAGTAGTAGCTGTAGTAGTAGTAATAGTAGTAGTAGTAGTATTAAAAACGATATATTCAGAACAGTCACTACCCATGAGTTTCTTCAGAAGAATTCCAATCACTACTATTACAACCCCAACAGATCACTTTTAGGTCACTTGACCATTTAAGAGGATTTCACCAACATTCTATTAGTCTTACCACTCCCGTATTTTTCTTATCCCTTCTCCTCTTCCTTTTCTTCTCCCTCCTCTTCTTCTTTTTCTTCTTCTTCTTCTTCTTCTTCTTCTTCTTCTTCTTCTTCTTCTTCTTCTTCTTATCATTATTATTATTATTATTATTATTATTATTATTATTATTATTATTATTATTATTATTATTATTATT
>NC_068986.1:7879025-7879743 GCF_001194135.2 Octopus bimaculoides | reverse complement strand
TCACACAGACAGAAAAACCAAAATGTTCCTTGTATTTGAAAACTATAGAAATATTTATAAAAAAGTTGAAAAAGTCGCAAAGACTGAAACTGGTACTAAAATGCTATTTTAGTATTTTCTACCTTGTTTTATTTTCCTCATATATATATATATATATATATATAATTATACACGAAAGTCCCCAGTCTCCGCACTGTGTGTGATTGTCTGTCTGAGTATATTTGTGTACGGCCGTCTGTGTGTACATATGTGTGTGTGTTTGTATCTGTATGTGTGTATGCGTGTGCGTGTGTGTGTGTGGTTGTGTGTGTATACATGTCCATGTCTGTATATATGTTTATGAACGAGTGTGCACGCCTACCTATATACGTATCTCCCTGTTCATTCTAAGCTAAGCGCATGTGAATATACGCATACTTTTTAAAAAAACTTTGGGTAGAAGTTTCCATAGCCATTAACGTAGACCTTCCCACTCACAACGCCTTTATGTTCTAAAAATGTAACTTTCTCAAATAATGTACACTTCACATTCAATGTTCTAATGAAGCTATATGATGTTATCCTGGTACTCAACTAACAGTCCACCACATCTAATAGCAAAAACAGCCGTAAGGTGATGATGTTCATTACATAACATCTGTTTTCTTCCGGTATCATCCTTTTGTTTATACATACATACATACATACATACATACATACATATATATCTATATATATA
>NC_068986.1:7873538-7878708 GCF_001194135.2 Octopus bimaculoides | reverse complement strand
TGTGTGTGTGTGTGTGTGTGTGTGTGTGTGTGTGTGTGTGTGTGTGTGTATAATTCCAGATTAATCATGATTCCAAGATCGTCAATTATGAGATGCTGTAACAGGAAGATGTTTTCGTGTAAATGTAGTAAATTTAGCAAACGCTTAGACACACCCGCGAAAATTCGCCCAAATGACAGTTGTAATGTTTTTTTCGGAATTGCAGTCTGTTTCTAAAAGAATTCATATTCCGCTATTTTGAATATAGATTGGTTTGATAGGATACACCCTCTGATTTGAAACTGGTTTACATTACAATCGAATGCTGCTGGCATTGAACCTCTTTGAATCTTTATTTTAGCTCCGAAATTTTCCTCTGATTCATCTCACCTTGGTCACAGAATTCGGCCAAGTTTACTTATCATTCCTATCACATTTCTCAAGTTTATGAAATTATAATATTTCATATCTCTAAAGTGAACGTATTTCAGCGGAATGAAATATATTCCTAAGAAGCAGTAAAAAGTAGAAGTGAAATACACAATTTCTTTTAAAAGAAAGAGTTTTATTATCATACAATATTCTTTATTAGCTTCTTGCAAAGACAAGACAGCGTTGTTTCGGGAAGTTAATATTTCCATTATTTAACTAATAATCTGCAGTGTATGCTGAAAAATAAAAGCACTGTTTATCTGTATTGTGTGTTTTTCTTAAAGAATTCTATTTCGTCTTTTCTTTACTACATCTGTGGGAATTATATTTATAACTGAATCTATATTTGGATCAATATTATGTTCCATTCATTGTACATTATTCATAATCAATGTTATTTGTAGTCGAGATGTAGACAGTTAAAGTGAATAAAGTTAGTAGAATATTCAATGATGAAGCTTGGGAATTAATAAGAGATTTAAAATTCGAGGTTCGATGGATATCTTCAGTTTTTACTTTTGTGTAAGAGTCAACCTGTCTCTGTCTCTGCTGTGATATTACAGCAAATTGTTATTCTGTTTTAGATTACGAAGCAGACGATTATTTCATCAAGATGGCGGTGTATGCATCAAACGCGAAGACCCTAATTTTAAATCGAAGCTAACATTTCTTTTCTGTTAGTATAGTAACACATTTTATTGACACTTCGCATTTTATACAGTTTAAAATTCCAGTTTTTGTATCGTATTACGTTCTAGAAATAAAGCTAATATCTATAATAATAAAAGCGAACTTCTGTCTGTCACTCTTGGACCCCTGTATCTCAATCTATATTTTCTCTACACTGACATATACCTTTTTTGGAATCGGGATGATCCTGGGATTGAAAATCGGCCCTCCCCTTGGTTCTTGAACATCCAGCATTAGGACCTAGTTTAAAAGTATCTGTGTTGCTACATCTAGCAGGTAAAATTTGACTGAATCATGCCATCCTGATTGATGTTTGTCAGATGACGTCAGAAATCAAAGGGAAGATAAATGATATTCGCTTCGTTAATTTTAAGTTGAGATAAGAACTTTGGGGCAAATTGGCCAACAGTTGGAATCCAATTGCGATTGGAACAAAAGAATGATTGCTTTACAGAATTACTTCTCATCTGTCCTTAACCTCTGAACAAACAACAGCGGGGCAAATAGTCATTATAGACACATTATAGTCATGCTATTTAGCTGTCTTTAGTTTTGGGCCGCAGAAGCAGTTAGCTCTCCGCAGGATCTAGCTTAAACGTTCGCATGGAGTGCGGCTTTTGAGCTAGTAGATTACACTTGTGTTAAAATATGGAGTAATTAGTAATACAGAAAAAGAGAGATAAAATAACGTATAACTAAAACAGCAAATGGTACTGAGATCATTTAAAGTATCGATGTTGAGGACGGATTGTAGATTATCGATTAAAGCCACTAAAATATGTTAGCGTGTAAGATATATGCAAGGTAACATGATGAGAGCGATTCATTGCAAATGATAAAACAGGAGAAATGGAATGTGTTTAATAGATAATAAATACATAGCAAAGATAATAATTGACACTTCAAAGGAATGAAGCGTTAGCAGACGCTTTCCTTATGGTTTATATAATTACTTGTGGTTCATAAGTAGTTTTTCTGTGTATGGTGTGCTATCGTCTCCTGAAATGATACAAATACATTATGTAGCAATGAACTGTATAAAATGATTAATACGATTCTGATGTAGATGTGATTTTGTACCAAACAGTGAAATAAAACTGTCAATTATTTTGAAACAAACCATAACAATGATAGATGTTTTAAAATAAAATTAAGGATAAGATGATCCAGTGCGATTTATGAAGATAACAGACAGGAATATATTTCTATACTATGCTTGGTTAAGTCCTAATAAATTATGCACTGAATTTTTGACATTAATAAAATTGTTAGCTGGTACTATGTATAATATCAGCCGTCTTATTATCATTAATATAATGATAATAAGGCGGCAAGAAGACAGAATCGTTGGCACGCCGGATAGAATGCTTACCGGTTTTTCTTCCGTCCTTCTGTGTTCAAATGTTGCCGATGTCGATTTTGCCTTTCATCTTTCCGAGGTCAATAAAATAAGTACCAGCTGAGTACTGGGGTCGATGTAATCGACTTACCTCCTCTTCCAAATCTGCTTGCCTCGTGCCAACATTTGAAGCCAATATTATTAATGATAACTGCAACATTACTATCACGATCATTTGTTGTTCTTTTTTGTTTATTTTATCATTAATATCTTTATCAATAATTGGTTGCTGTCATAATTACCATCATTGATATCAGCATGATCATTATCATCACTAACACAGCTACTATAATTATCATTTAACCAAGAATTAAAGTCTGAAAATGTAAAAGTACAAGCGCTAACCACATATTAGACCCATATTCATTGTCCTGTAGGCTTCTGTTTTTACTAGATTCATACAAAATTAAGTAAATTAATATCAAGAGCAGACTAATGCTTTAAGAAACAATGTGATTTTAAAGATTCTTATTAATAATTTAATAATCGCTTAAGCAGTCCCGCTTATTCTTCTACGTTTATGCTGTGATGGAAACTAATTTACACGACATAGCTGGCGAAATATTGCATTAAAAAATGTCTTGAAATGCGAAACTGAAAATGAACTTCTCCGTTTCCTAAATATTTTAAAACAACTGACACAAATCAAGTTCTTTCTCGTCATCAGAACAGTCCTCTCCAATAGACGAATTTGCTTGGCTTTGAAATCAGAAACTTAAGATAGAGAACACTAAGGACAGTTGTAACTACATCAGATTTATATTCATATCTCATTAAATTTGGTGAGTGTTGTGTAAACCAATCAAGCAATCACCTGCTGGTTTCAATTCATTATTTTACTTAAGAATTTGGAGAAATGAAACAACTTCTAATTTCCACTTCTCTCTTTTATGGCCTTGAACACAATAGAAAGAAACTAAATTTATTTTACTGAATAGAAAGAAAATGTAATCATAAAAATAAAACAGTTACATTCTGAAGAGATACTTCTCATCAAGTTAGTACCAAAACAATTTGTTTTTCGATGTTACTTTTATATTCCTCAATATTTACTTAATTCTTTATCCATAATTATTTGATATCAAATTGGAAAAAGATTAATATCCAAATTTCTAGCTAAAATTGAAAATAAACAGATCTTCGTTTTTTCACAAAATTTCATATAACTTTCGTCTGTCTTTTTTCTTATTGATTTTGGTGAATTTTGTCAACATTTCAAGTATTTTAATAACGGCTTCATAATATTAAGTTATTTCAGTATGTTCGACATATTCATATTTGTGGTTTATGTATTTATTTGACCACAGGTCATTTGTTATATATTTTTAGAAAGATATAGTGAGCATCTTTCAAAATATTTGGTATATGATTTGGCTTTGATTATTTATTTCCCTTGTTACATACGTTACAGCAAAAATATCCAAATGTATTCATATTTCACTATTGCATTACTTTCACCTCCATACTTCTGGGGTCCATGAACTTTATCACAAACAAAGAATTTTCTGATGTTTGTTATGGATGATGTGTTTCGGATCAGTCGAAACCTCCTTAACATGTACGTTTACATTAATGTGCGGCGTGGACTGAAAATGGGATCAGAATATTCCTGTTTGAAGTTTTAAATTCAAGCGATGAGAGAAAAATCTCAACTAGACTGGAAAATCTTTTTTCCCTTTGAGCAATTGTTTAATCATAAGATTTAAACTGTAATATAGAAATTGAGAAATGGAAATATTTCCCACCAAAGAATTGGTTTGTTTCGTGACAAATGTTCATTGCGTTTGGTTAATAACTTGAACATACTATCATTTGGCGTTTATTTGTAAAAATTACATTTCAAATCTGTTTGAAAAATATTCATTACATTTTATTTTTCATCCACTGTAATGGTAGTTATTATTAAACAATGTTGAAATTCTATTACATGCTATTAAAGGTGTCTAAGAATTATTATCTACATCTAGATTTCGATCAATTAAATGCCATTTATGAGAAAGAGAAAGAAGAGTCTCTAATATTTTATATTTTGTATAAGATTATCAAGGCGGTATAAAGCCATGATAAACTTGATACTTATGTGCACATTAATTCTAAACTCTCATAAAGTATTTCCGATATTGCATCTCACACAAACCATCATGTAATCTAAACCTTTGTATATTATTGCCCCTCCGTTTGCCTCGAGTCTATAAGCATGTGATACCAGAGATTTTCTGGACTTTCAAGGTGTTTAGGAACAGTGTACGGTACTGACTTCCCTTCAAAAGGCTTCTGTTCTGTCGCAAGGTTAATATTCAAGTATCATATATATTTTAGCTGAGTGTACGGGAGCAAAGTGAAGTGAAGGGCATTGCTCAGGGAAATAACACAGCGTCCGGTCAGACACACGAACTAATAACTTAATGACCATGAGCGCATAAACCTCCACGGCACTCCATAGTATTCAATATTAAAATATACTGTCAGTAATCAACATCACATACAATGGAGCCTCTGTCTTATATGCGGAACTCAGAACAAACGAATAAGTAGAAAACTGCTTCATTGATTTGAATCGGAGGTTTCGCGTATGTATCAACATTTATTTAGAATATGTCTTTATGACAAATAAATATTCATATCTTTATAAATATATATATATATATATATATATATATATATATATAT
>NC_068986.1:7873097-7873528 GCF_001194135.2 Octopus bimaculoides | reverse complement strand
TATATATATATATATATATATTTATATATATATGAATAATCCTCTTACGTTTGATGTCTCTTGCTATTGAGGTCTCCGTATATATTTATGAAAACCATTTCTCAATGCAGCTCTCGTGGATTGCCATTATAATGATGTTACTGCGTTGCCAGATCTTAGATTATTTCCTGTTGATTCAATGAAGCGCTTCAGGGTACAAGGCAAATAATTCCACTACCGATATCTCATATTAAAAAACTGTAAAAACATATTTTCTCACTCATAACCTGAGATTTCTTTTGTAGTAAGATTTATAATACACTATCTATCTATCTATCTATCTATCTATCTATCTATCTATCTATCTATCTATCTATCTATTTCTCTCTCTCTCTCTCTCTCTCTCTCTCTATATATATATATATATATATATATATATATATATATATATA
>NC_068986.1:7870397-7872987 GCF_001194135.2 Octopus bimaculoides | reverse complement strand
AGAGAGAGAGAGAGAGAGAGAGAGAGAGAGAGAGAGAGAGAGAGAGAGAGAGAGAGAGATGGATAGATACATAGCGTGATAGATAGATAGATAGATAGATAGATAGATAGATAGATATTGCTATTTTCTAGCGATCAATGCTCATGAAAGTGAAAGAAGAAATGATGTAGAATATAGAGATGAAAATTGGTGTTAGGCATCAAAGAACATGAAGAAAACGCGTGTTTGGTCTTAGGAAAGAGAAAAAAATTAAGATTTAAAAGGCGGTGGTTTAAAAAAAGATATTGTGTATTGCAGGTGAAGCTCGGGTGAGAGGAATAACACAAGGTACGTTAAACCCATCAGATTAGGTTGATGTTAAGAAGAGTTGTTCAATCCGATTCAGAAGTACTGAGCTAATTACAGTGTTAAAAAGTTTATATGTGAGCTAGTGCAAATACATTAAATATACCACATGTTCTTTCAGAAATGAATGCAATATTATTTAGACCTATGGAATTAATAGGCCCAATGAGCTAATAGTTCCTCTGGACGGATGTCTTTGTTAACCATTAAAACGAATCGACAGATTAGCCAAGTGTGGAGTTTTCCATTGGATACAAAAATATTAATGAAATTACATTAATATCGAATTGTTTTATTTTGACAGACATTGGCCTGAAGCTGATCTTCAATTCTTTTAGACATTACATATTGCATCAACGGTAAGTTGTGGGGCAAATTTTGAACATTGATAAAGAATTAAATGATTTGAGTATTAACGAATACTAATTTTGAATAGGCCAGAATGCTTGTCGAATGAATCTTTAGGTTGGGTATAAAATTCTGTTTACTTTATATATAACATATTATTATTAAACTCAACAATAGCCAAGTGAGTATGGGGCACTGTCATTGTTTACTACAAAATCAGATCAGTTCAGTTTGTATTCTGGTGTGTGTGTGTGTGTGTGTGTGTGTGTGTGTGTGTGTGTGTGTGTGTGTGTGTGTGTGTGTGTGTGTGTGTTTGTATGTGTGTGTTTGTGTGTGTTTGTGTGTGTTTATATGTATAAATAGATATATATACACATATATAAGAAGTAAACGACATACATCTGATTATTTCTTGGTTATTTCTCAGCAACAACACTCCCAAATCCCCCCACCATTTACATATGAATGTAAATATCACAGAAACCAATAATTCGTGTTTGATACTTTGAATGTTTCTTATCTGTTAAGTGATATCTATGATGGGAGTATATTTGAATTCGTACAAAATTATTTACTTATTCATGTAGTTTATTATTTATCTCGCCTAAATGTATGGAAACCGTTGATATTTGTCCAAAAGACTCTTCCTACATTTACGTGGTGTGTCTTTTGTATTCTATTTCCATTGAAGAGGAAACAGTAGATATCTCGATTTAATAAAATAATTTATTCGATACTGTAACAGTGATGGCATAAGATGTCATGAAACTCTTTATTGAATAGTTTCTAAAGCGTTAACGAATCATCATCTCACCAACACATATTTTATATGAAAGTAAACAGTAAATACTGCATTACATTTCATCATTTATTAGGAGAGGCGTTCCAAACAAATCAACCAAAAGTAAACATTGATAATATAAATGAACACCTTAGAAAGATTTCCAAAATGCCTGTTTCCGAATAATGGTCATTATATGAAATATTTTCAGATTGTAATTGCAATAAAGAACTACGGTATCAATGGCTATTTTGATAGACATTCATTGTAATATAATAATGAACAAAAATGTATTTCAATAGAATGTTGTATCAAAAAGAATGAACAGCTAAACAACGACACCAATTGTTTATTAAACAATTGTGCTGTGTTAGAAATTATTTTTACACAAACAATATGCTGCTAAGTTCCCTAATTAAACAACAAGATGAATGCAAAACCATTTCAATCGATATTTGTGCTGTAATGTTATTATAAGGCTCTACATTTCGCAAATAGAAACAGCCTGTGAACTTATGTCATTAAATCTGCCGATATATACAAATAAAAGGTAAGATATCTCTGATCACGATGCACTCTGAAAAAAAAATGTTAATGTATACAAAACACACTCACACACAAACCCTCTTGCACCAAGACAGATTTATAAATATAAGTATATACGCATAAATGCACAACAATATATCTATTGAAAACTATTTAATTTTGTGCTGCTGGATAATCTCTAAACTCTTCCAGTTTTAATGTCGATAGCTTAGTTTCAAAATTTTATTTCTGTAACCTCAGAAATGCGTTTCAGCTGCACATTTCTATCTTTTCCATCATAAATATCATTTATCTTTCACTTCTCTCAGTCACTAGACAGCATCCATGGTGGGGTACTGCTTCCAAGGGATTAGGCGAACGAATCGACTCCTGTATTTATCGATTTTAAAGCTTGGTCTTTTTACCGGATCTCTACGTTACAGAGACGTAAGCCAATCAACTCCGTTTGTCAAACGATTGGGCGTGCAAGCAGACACACACAAAGACACCACAGAGGTATATCACACACACACGTGCGCACACACACACACACACACACACACACACACACACACACACACACACACACAC
>NC_068986.1:7864946-7868228 GCF_001194135.2 Octopus bimaculoides | reverse complement strand
TATATAGATATATAGATAGATAGATAGATAGATAGATAGATAGATAAATAGATAGATAGACATATTACAGATTTTTATTAATATGTCACATGTTTTTATAAATTAGCGCTTGCATCTATTCATGTAGAATCTCTGGAGATTATTTTTTCTAATATATATTTCCTGTACATCACTTCCAAACCTTCTAACATATACATACATACATACATACATACATACATCCATACATACATACATATATGCGAACTTAGTTATGGGATACTTGGAAGAAAAACATATATATATGTACGTGTGTGTATATGTTTGTGTGGCTGTGTTTGTCCCCCCAACATCGCTTGACAACCGATGCTGGTGTGTTTACGTCCCCGTAACTTAGCAGTTCGGTAAAAGAGTCTGATAGAATAAGTACTAGGCTTACAAAGGATAAGTAATGGGGTCAATTTGCTCGACTAAAGGTGGTGCTCCAGCATGACCACAGTCAAATGACTGAAACAAGTAAAAGAGTAATAGAGTAATATACTGAACACACTTCACCTATCCATCAAATTCACGACAGAATCCAGTTGCAATGAACTACCATTTCTGGATATCCACATAAAAATACAGAACTCCACCGTCGCAACAGACATATTTTACAAAAAACTGTCACAGCAATATTTAAATTTCTACTCTTGCCATCCCTCACACATCAAAAGAAACATCCCATACAGCATGGCAAATGCATCTGTGCTATAGCGACTGACCCCAAAATACATGAAATCCGACTCAACGAACTCAAAGGCTTCCTCACAATGCAGAAATATCCCTTAGGATTAATTAATGAGGGAATTAAAAAGGCGATGAAACTGAACATCACCCAACTACAGACACCTAAGGAAAAAATTAATGAAAACACAATTCTGTTCGTTAACACTCACAGTCCTGGAATAACCAACATCTTTCACGCCATAAAATGGAAATTACCTATACTCCTTCAAACCCCCAAAATGAAAACTCTGATTGAAAAAACACCTTACGGAATAGCAGACGCCAACCGAAAAATTTTGAAAGGGCAGAATTCAAATCATAGAATGAATCAGAATTCTTAGTAAAAGAATGTGGAGGTAGGAGATGTGAAAGCGGTTCCCACATAAAATTCAAGAGCGGATCCCTTTTCAAAATAAATGCAGATATGAACTGCAAAACGCAAAACATCATATACTGCATTACCTGACCAAACTGCAAAGAAAATTACATTGGCGAAACAAATAATTCCCTCTGCCAACGTGCAAGAATCCAAAGGCAACATATCCGACCAGAGGAATAACGCAAGATTCCATTAAGTAAGCATCTGGAAATGTGCAGCAACGGAAAAGACAAGATTTTTTTCCTTTTACAAATGTGTACGTCCCGATCCGTAATACTGAAAAACAACACCGAAAAACATTTCACCAAAAAATTCTCTCTAAAATTGAATGTTTGAAAGAAAAGCAGAGACAGTACATTTTGTAGTAGCTGTATGCTGTCAACTTAATGTGACAGTCCCCTGAAGGGAATAATACTACTGTTGATTAGACCTAAGAAGCTGCACCGCTAACCAAGAGTAGTATTATTCCCTTCAGGGACTGTCACATTAAGTTGACAGCATACACCTACTTCTTCGTATCACTACTGCATAAACCTCTCTGAAAGATTTAGAAATGTGTTATTTCTAAAGTACATTCTGTGTTATACTAATGTTCTCTAACGCAAAATCATGAAATTGAAAGAGGCGTGATCGAAGTTACACAATATAAACATGAGCGTGTTCCCAAACACACACACACACACACACACACACACACACACACACACACACACACTTCATCAAGGAATCCTCCCTAAAATTGAATGTTTGAAGGTAAAGTGGAGAATTTGAATTCCTTATTCCAAATGTAGCACATCTATTCAAATGTTCAAATATATATGTGTAGCATTGGGATGTTCTAGCTTTACGTATGCATTTATATATATATATATATATATATATATATATATATATATATATATATATATATTCATTTTATTTTATTTATTGATTGATTTTCAAATTGTTAATTTGCAAATATCATACGAATATGTTTTTTCATGCAGGACTACATTTCATCAAAAAATTCCCTCCAAAAATGAAGGTTTGGAAGGAGTGACAGCACATTTTGCATTCTAAACATAACTCAAAGAGGAGAAAAAGAATGAAAGTGGGAACAATGGTAAAAGACTAAATACATAAATAACTGACTGAATGAACGGTGAGTAGGAAGGGGATCCCCCTTCTCTCTTTCCCTATCTATCTATCTATCTATCCATCAGCCTATTTACCTATCTACATTCCTATCTATCTCCATTGTGATACTGTGTGATACACGATCCCTATTGATCGGCCTTTCCTTTTTTTTTTTTCGATCCCTTTTGATCGAACTCCCCCTTTTTCCCTTCCTACGATCCCTTTTGATCGACACCACCACTTTTTTTTCCTTCCCCCTCCCAAAAAGAAAAGCTCTACGTTGTATTTGTCCCATCTTCGTTGAGCCCTGTGTGGCTAATAAAAGAAATGTATCTCCATTGTGATGGAACCTTACCCCCAAAAAACAAAAACAATGTTCTCTTCTAAGCAAAACCCCACCAAAAATATCTGTTTTATATAAATGAACAAGTTGTTTGTACATTCACAAAATTTTATTTGACAAGCTCGAGAAAGTAACGAAAGCACTAATAATAATGAAGAGAAATAAAAAGATTTTTTTACAAAATTCTGACGACTGTTTTTCTCAATATATATATACACATACACACATATAAATATACTTTTCCATGAATGAGTAGACATTCAAATAAATATTTGTCAAGCTATTATTATTGTTGTTGTTCAGTAGTTTTTTTTTTATAACGTGCTATCACTTCACTACCGAGCGCAGCTCTGTGCGCCTTGGGTATGTGCTGTGGTTTGCTGTGGTACTCTTATGGTTACTGTATTGAAAGTGTTTTGCGTAGGATGTGTGCTGTGCCCAGTAGTGCAATTTTCTGTATGTTATATATATTTGTAAGTCCTGGTGTTTTTGTTATGTATTTGTCTGAATATTTTTTTATTATACCTAAGGCACCTACTATGATAGGAATTCTTTCTGATTTTAGATTTCACATTCGAGTTACCTCTATTTCCAGGTCTTTGTATTTTGAAAGTTTCTCCTTTTCTTGTAGAGAAACGTTGTCATCTGCTGGTATTGATACATCAATTAGAAAGCATTTTTTTTCTTCATGATCGTT
>NC_068986.1:7851402-7861402 GCF_001194135.2 Octopus bimaculoides | reverse complement strand
CTTTTTATAAAGAGACAATGGAGGCTGCTAAAGAGTTGGCAACTTCTACAGTTAAGTCGGAGGACAGCTTACGACATGCATGGTCTTTACTATTGTTATAGTAGACAATACACTTCGTGCGATTCTTATCTATTGTTAATAGACAGATTCAGTTTATCAATGTAGAGAGACTCATTAATTCTGACATTCTCAAAGCTCTGTCACGTGGCATTGAAGGTAAGCGTGATATTTTGGGTGTGACATTTGTGTGGACACAGACCTTAATGTTAATCTGAAGTTTGTGGACAATACTTCTAATACACAATCCGCTCTAATCATTGCAGACTACTTGGTATAACGAAATAAGCCTGCATGCACACACCCAGCATGTTAGTCTTTGCTGCTTGTTGGAATAGTAGTGCATATATCTTTGAAAACAGAAAATTAGAAGTTTGTTTTAAAAGTAATTTGATTATAAGACGATAGTGTGATGTTAAGATGACAATGGAAGCTGTTTGCTATTACGTCCATTTAAAAGTATTTTGACACTGTTTACAGATTAAAATATTTTGGAGATTACATAGACGATATTTTCCTCACGTTCTGAGCAGTTCTCATGAGCACTATTTTTAAAAATTTGTTCCAATTTGGGATTTCCTAGTATTTTGGTATCATTCCTATGACAATAGTATTTTGGTATCATTCCTATGACAATAGGTACTGGTTTCGTCTTGAGGTTCCACATTTTGCCCATTTATATTTCCAGTTCTTTATAATTGCTCCTTTTAAGTAGGTCTTGACAAATACATTTATGTCGATTGGGACAGTCATATCGATGAGGAAGCATGATGTTTGTCTGAAATCCTTCAATATAATGTTTGGCTGTTTGCATCTATCATTCTGTCAGTTTGAACAGTGAAGTTCCAAAGGAGTAAGATGTGATTATTTTCAAGCACCGGGGGTGGTTGGTGTTTCCACAAATTTATATCATGCGGCAAGTCCAAGTCTTTGGAAATTACCCAGTGAATATATTGTGCTGTGGTATCATGCCTGTTGAGAAACTCTGTAAGCGCAAGAAGACAGCACATGGAGACGACATGATCGATGGTTTCATTTTGTTGCTTGATGTTGCTGCCGTTCTTTAAGATGTTGGCCTGGTAGCTTCTTGCAGGTAGGCATTGATCTTGGGTTGCTATGATAAACCCTTCTGATTTTAAGCTTGAAGACTCTAGCCATTGATGGGTAAGACTTTTTTCAATAACAACATTATTAGCTGTCTTTGGGTATTTACTACTGTAAGGTTTTTCTTGTCATTTATCAATAAGAATATCGAAGGCAGCAGAATTAGCACGGGTTTTCATACGCTTAGCTTTTTCTGTGCTTGTTTCTAGTAGTCTAATTCTGGGATTTGTTGTATTTGGAATTTACTTAGATATTTCCTTGCCTGTTTTATTACTGAGTATGACGTTTTCTTGTTTTCATGCTTTAAGATAAGTTTTAGCCTCCAGTCATCAGAGTTTTTCAGGAAAGTGTTTAGGCCAATTGTGCCAGGCTTTATTGTCAAATCTAGTTGTAAACGTCCACGGTCACTCTCTTTTCTTGGTAAGTAAAATCGTTCTATATCTGCTTTAGGGTGGTGCATTCTATGCATTGTCAATAATTTTCGTATTTTTCTGTCAATATTACAGATTTCAGCAATTGACCAGTTACTAATATTGAGACTGTAAGTCACGACCAGTATGGCTAAAGTATTGGTCACTTCGATCTTGTTTCCTGCGTTCAGCTCTGTCTTGCGAATTCACTGATCTTGCGTTAACATTCTTTTCTAATTTTTTCACCCCATGTTTGAATCTTTGATTCCATCGCCTGGTTCTAACTCGATTCCATTGCCTGGTTCCACCGCTGGTTCTAACTTCTTTATAACATTCTGTTGTTCAAGATTAACCTCGGATGTTTGTATAATCTTTCCGCTGACAAAGGTAGCTTTTGCACATTTATCTAGGCCAAATTCTATTCTGATGTCATCACTGAACTGTTTTATAATTGCTAGTAAAGCCTGTAGCTGTTGGTCATTTTTTGAAAAGAGCTTTAAATCATCTATATAAAAGAGATGATTTATATTTTCATCTACAATTTTACAGCCATATTGTACATCATCGAGCAATTTCGAAAGAGGCATCATCATCATCATCATCATCATCATCATCATCATCATCATCATCATCATCATCATTATTATTATTATTATTATTATTATTATTATTATTATTATTATTATAATAATAATAAAGCGGCGAGCTGGTAGAATCGTTAGCACTGGGATCGATGCACTGGGATCGATGTATCCGACTAATGTACTCATCCTAAAATTACTGGCCTCGTGTGCAATTTCAACAATTTTTACCAGGTAAAGTATTGGTTCAATTATTAGGGAAAAAAAAATGACCAGTTAAATCTTTACTAATATCTTCATAATGCAAAGAATTATTAGAATATATCAAATGTGTGGTTGGTTCTTCTTTTAGTGATATGCCTTTGACAATGAAGAATACCATAGAAATACATACACATTTATCGACAGACGTTCATATATATGCACACACATATATATGTATATATGTATGTATGTACGTATGTATGTATCTGTATACACACACACACACACACACACATATATATGTATATATGTATGCATGTACGTATGTATGTAAGAATGTATGTATGCATGCATGCATGTATGTATGTATGTATGTATGTATGTATAATTCTAACAATAATTATGTTGGTATGGAAGGGAGAATGCCGAAATTTTGGTCTAGTTTGTTCGTATATTTCTCTTCTATACAAGCAGCCAATATCCAGTAGAGCCAGATATCGGTTATTTGTATGCAATCTGTAGATATACAACATTTTGTATTTGCTTAGGTTTAGCAATAGTTTTGTCGTATTGAATTATTGAATAGATAATTCTATAGAAAGAGTGTTGATTGCACTTTAGCGTCTTCTGGTAGATTTACATTTTTATATATTTTGATAATTGTCACAGTCAATAGAAGAACCAGTTATCTATGGATTCCATTATAATCAGAGTTTGGCAAACAAATTACCTACTTGGTACCACAACAATCTATCGCAGTGAACATATTTCCGTCATTGGAATAAATCTCTGATTAGTAACCCGACGCATTCGACAGCTTTATAATCCTTTACAATCCTGCACTGAATGTAACGTTAAGTTTTTTTATCATTTGGGCATCTACCTTTAGAAATTAAATTGACTAAAATAGTGCACCTTACCGACGATAAAAAACAACTGTTCATACCCAACAGAAGCTATTACTTATGAGGGATAGTTTGGCGATTCGGGATAACACAAAATCTAATTAGAAAGGATGATTAATTGTATTCGAAAATGATTAAATCTCTGTAGATAACAGTAAACGAATTAAGTTATGTATTTAACCTCTGTGAATAAACGTTTTGATGAGACATATACAGTAAATTACACCCCTGAGGAAGAAGAGTACCGTTCAATAACTATAAAAAGTAGTTAAAAGCAATGTTTTAATTAAAGTGAGTGAGAAATGCACTGCAATGCAAAGCAGATATAAACAATGAAAAGAAAATGAAACATGAGAATAAGTATTTGCATTTTAAACTTATAATTCGATATTTCGGTGATGACATCGACTAATAACCGAACAAGTTTAGCCTGGAGTTTTAGTCTGTGTAGATATGAAGCTGTTGAGTGTGTCGTTGGCAGCATAAAGTATCGAACAATAAGCACCGAGCCACTTCTGTATGCTGTTGAGAGTGGGGTTTAATTATTATAACTATTTTCAATTATTTCTCTCTCTCTCTTTCCCTAACTATATATTTGCTTGTCTATCTATCTATTTACCTCTTCCGCTATAATTTTTATCTTTGTTTTAGTCACTGGATCGCGACCATGCTGGGGCACCATATTGAAGGATTTATTTGATCAAATTGACCTCAGGACTTATTTGTAGGAGGCGTATATTTACTACAATATTTACATTCCAGCATCTTAAAATTACATCACCGTAAGTTTTATAGAAATAAAAACTAATAAAAACTTCGAATTATTCACCATAAGCTTGGCAATGCTCTTCAATACTATTGATTTAGACAATAATCTATTAATGTTACTTTCTATTATTTTGTTTAAAAATATTTTGGTATTTTGTATGAAATTCGGTACAACTTTAGCTAATTAAACATCTCTTTCCATTCCTTTCAAAAAGGGAAAAACAGTTTTTCAAGAGGAGTGAATTAGTAGAAGATGCAAACAGCAAAACTAAACACTACAAGATTGAAGCGGTCAGTTGGCAGGGTCGTTAGCATACCGGACAAAATGCTTAGCACCATTTCATCCGTCTTTACTTTCTCAGTTTAAATTCTACCGTGTTCCTCTTTGCCTTTCATCCTTTTTGTGAACGATCAAATAAGTACCGGTCAAGCACTGGTATAGATGTAATCGACTAGATCCAAACAATTTCAGGCCGTGCGCCTATTGTAGAAAGAATGTTAGTGTTTATATCTTTCTGTCAAAAATTTAGTTCACTATTTCTCGAGAGACAATGTGAATAAACTGAGATACTAATGTCGATTTCATTAACTATACATTTCCCTATAAAAACTGCATTCTTCAAAATCAAGAAAAGTATATTTTGAAAATTCACAGAATATACCGAGAAAGACGTATTATAATAAAGTGATTTATTTCATTTTTTTTTTTCTTTTATTGTAACCCAATAACTGTATATTTAAAACCGAATTTCCTTTTACTACATTCTGAACAGCTGTGTGCTATAAAATCTTCCAGATATCGCGAAGAATCTCATGTCAACAACAACACCAACGTCTGTTTTTTGTTTTTTAATTTTATTTCTGAATAGTAAACATTTTCAACATAAACAAATTCCTCATAAAAACAAGTCTCAAATAAATATTTTTTAATCAATAAATTTCTTTTCCATCTCGTGTATTTTCAATAACTATTTTAATATATTTTTTTTTTTAAATTGATCAATAGAAATCTAATAAAATACAGTGAATATCTAATGAAAAAAATAAAAAATTTCGGCAAATACGATTGAACATAGCTATGACTGAAGAAAAGTATTTATTCAGAGTCGACTATTTAATATATTTTATGAAGTGCGGTAAAACGAATTGAGAATTTTTTACATTCATGGATATAAATTCTCATCAATGAAATAATTTTGATGGATGTCACCGTGTTGATGTTAAGAAGAGTCGCACTGAAAAGTATGGCTGACGAAGACAAGCGTTTGATGATTTAATGCGATTATATGGTTTCCGCATTTTCGTAAATTCGTATCACAAGATTTATTGCATATTGAATCAAAGGACGAGGGAAACATTATGGTAAGGGCAGATGACTCAAAGCTCACAAAGCAAAATTCATTGATATACACCCCTTTAGAAAACATACAATTATGTTAAATACGGTTGTTAATAATATCTAATGGGAGTATCTTGCATTAGAATGTACTTAGTTACTGAGAACAGTCGCTGTTTGGCTGTAAGATGTCTCAAACTATCCGACTTAATATTTCAATTGGAAATTAGGCTAAAATGGACGATATTTAAATTGCAATTGATTGGATTCCGGTATGAATAATTATGGGATAGCTATTTAACATTCGTTTGAGAAATTACAATTTTAAGTAATCAATACAAATTCAATTACTAAATTAATTAATCAATCAAAGCAAGTAATCAATAACAACTGACAAATTAAGAAAATCTCCGCAAGAGAACAGATTGATTTAAATGGATTGCAAAATACAGTGATTTTAAAATAACATTTCAAATAAAAGCATCGTGTCTGACATGCAACACAGAAAATGTGGAGAGAGTACACAACGCTTAGTACGGTTAAATATTGAAACATTGTAACTATGTTAGAAATTAACAGAATAGCTATATATATATATATATATATATATATGTATGTATATATAAAGAATAAAAAGTTTAGAATGGTATAACAAAGCACTATAGAACAAAAATTTGGACTATATACCTGTTGTAAATTGGTTATGTATAGTCCGATGATATTTCGGAATTTCAATTCCTTCTTCAGATCTTATTTGCTGAAGTCTCTGCTATTATTTAGTTTATGAGGAAACGTTCATTTCCTCATCAGATTTTCTGCGGTATAGCTTGTGATGCACATGGGAATTCTTGAGGAGGGATAAAGACTGACTAGCCTATGTAAGTTCGGAGTTGCTGCTTATATTATGTTGATGCACGATGTCGCTTGGTAGAGCATGCATGGTTGCCAGCATCTTCAAATTTTGCAAACTAGAATATCATACTGATGAGGAAATGAAGGTTTTTACTATTCTGATCCAGAAACGCGTCTATGATTAACTAAAACTGGTTAGTTTCGTTGTTTTCTTCTTTTTTGCCTTTGTGAGTTACAAGTATTGCTATCTGTTGGAGTTTTAGCACTTTTGCTGCTATTTCTGAATTTCGGTATGTGGTGAACCAACTGTTGCTGATCTCTTAATTATGTTTATAAATTTAAAAGTACTTTTAAATACGTTCTTTACTGATAATGGTGTTTACATACCGAAGTGCTTGGTAAAAATGATTAATTATTAATTTATTAATAAATCAATAATCCTTTACCCTTTTATTTGTTATATATATATACTAGCAGGTAAACCCGGTTTCACCCGGTCTGTTTAGATGGATACATACTCACATACACGCACGCACGCAGGTTCTTTTAATCGATTTTCTCTGTAAGTATGGGGGTTAGGAAAAATTTAGAAAGCGCGTTCCAATCTATGCACCCGTCTCCACATGTGTGCCATTTTTCATGCGAATCCACCCAGCTGTTTGGCCGTGAACCTCAAGACAAGAAAGAATACAACGGTCGGCCAACTTCAATTTATATTAGATAGATAGATAGATAGATAGACACTGGCATTCTGTCGTTTACGGCAATGTGGGGGTTTCAGTTGATCCGATCAACAGAATAGCTTGCTCATGAAGTTAACGTACAAGTGTCTGAGCACTCCATAGACATGCGTAACCTTAAAGCAGTTCACAGAGATATTCAGCGTGACATACGATGTATCATGACTCTGAAATAATGGTGCTCCAGATTTTTGCTGGCTGATTGGACTCGAGCTATATGAAATAATCTCTTGCTCGCTACATGAAATAAAGTGTCTTGCCATCGTGAATCGAAATCACGAGTTCACGATCGCTAGCCGAATACCCTAACTACTAAGCCATGTGCCTTTGTATATATATATATATATATATATATATGTGTGTATATATATATATATATATATGTGTGTATGTATATATATATATATATATATATATATATATATATATATCACATATAAACATAGATGCACATACACACGCAAATGCTCATATATAAATATATATTTGTACGTATCTATATGTGTATGTTTGTATGTATATATGTATGTATGTATGCATAGCAGACACTCAGTTAGACTTCAGTATTACATTCATTCAACATTACCAAATTTGGACGATAGAATTGTCATAATGCAATTACATAAACGCAACTGCTCAATCAAAATAATACAGTTTGTTAACATTAAATGGTGTTTAATCCGCATCATAAGATGTGTATGTGTTTTTATAATAAAAGTAGAAATTTAAACAAGGAAATTATATTTGAGAGGGAACGTATTCGATGAGAGTCAAATCACGTCTACGTTTACTCCTCGGTGATATGAATATTCAAATCTATGATGTGGATTCTGAAATACTATTTAGAAACCGTACAATTGTTTGTATTTGCATTCCTTTAGGCCAACTGGTTTACTTGAGCGTAATTTGGGGTATTCATGAATTATGCAACGCCCTACTCATCCTTTAATACTAAAATACATCTCTGTTTACTGATACTAAAAGAATTATTCTTCAATTTACTTAGTTTGCTTAAAGATAAATATTCGCAATACTGTTAGAACTAATTAATATAATTTAATTAATGGATATGAGGATTAAGCAATGACTAAAAAGAAAGTATGCGTCAACAGAAACACCTTGCTTTAATCATAACAACAAGCTCACTAATGCCTGGTAATGGTCCCTAAGTTTGTGTCTCCCTAAGTTTGTTAAGACGTGTATCAAATAACTGTTTTGTTAATTGCTACGTTATGCTTTCTCTATTACCTATAATGACCACATAACCATTGCTTTAGGTTCGAGTTTATAGGAATTCTTACACTTTTGTGGCATTTTGTGTACATAGAAGCAGGCGTGACTGTATGATAACACGCTTGCTTCCCAACCACATGGTTCTGGGTTCAATCCCACTGCGCGGAAACTTGGGAAAGTGTCTTTTGCTGTAGCCTCTGGCCGACCAAAGCCTTGTGAGTGAATTTGGTAGAGGGTAACTCAAAGAAGCCCGTCATATATATATATATATATATATATATATATATATATTTGCGTATCAGTGTTCGTCCAGTCACTAACGCTTGACAACCGATGTTGATATGTTTATGTCCACATAATTTAGCAGTTCGGTAAAAGAGACTGATAGAATAAGTACTAGGTTTACAAAGAATAAGTCCTCAGGTCGATTTGTTCGACTAAAGGCGGTGCCTCAGCATGGCCACTGTCAAATGACTGAAATAATTACAGGAAAAACAGAATAAAAGAATAGTTGCAGCGACTCCTTCTTAACAATTAAAACGGACTAAAATAGTATGATTAAACCAGAAAAATGTTCAAAGACAATAATTAGTGGAAATATATTATTTTATTTGGCAAATTAAAATATAACAGTTTTGTTAGTTCAGTTTTGTTTCATTAATGCAACAAAACTGAACTTCAAAGATGAAAAATAAATTTCGTGCCAATATGATAATTAACATTTGTTTCTAAAATTATAATCTGTATATGTGATTATCTTTGAATATATTTCATATCGTTGATTTATAGCAAAAGCCTCCATGACAAAATGCAACATTTAAATATTAAATCGTGGCCCTCCGTCGGTTACGACGACGAGGGTTCCAGTTTATCCGATCAACGGAACAGCCTACTCGTGAAATTAACGTGCAACTGGCTGAGCACTCCACAGACACTTGTACCCTTAACATAGTTCTCGGGGTGATTCAGCGTGACACAGTGTGTGACAAGGCTGGCCCTTTGAAATACAGTTACAACAGAAACAAGAAGAAAGAGTGAGAGAAAGTTGTGGTGAAAGAGTACAGCAGGGTTCGCTTCCATGCCCTGCCGGAGGCACGTAAAGTTTTGGGTGGTGTTGCTCAGTAAACACTCACAACACCTGGTCTGGGAATCGAAACCGCGATCCTACGACTGTGAGTTTGCTGCCCTAACCATCCGCAATCACCGGGTACCTGGCTCCGGCCATCCTCAAAAAAATCAGGGAAAACAAGGTCTTCAGCTGATTGGGTCCAAAGGGTCAAAACAGTTTTTGCCCTGACCCAATTAGCTACAGGCATCATCTTGACACTCAAGAGCCTGGAATTGCTGCCATCCAGACCCCTGCGAACAGTCTCTTATATCCACTGGGGATATATCCCGGGCGGCAGCCACACACCCAGGCTCTTATCAGCTCTTCCTCTTACAATATGTGGGGAGGAACAAAATTTCCTCGCCCTCAAGGGGCTCGCTTGCAAATTTGCAAGCTTCCTCGGGAGTGCCGAACAGCAACCACACCGTTGCAAATTTGCCCTCCCGCCCTATGTTTGACAGTTGGCAAATAATCTGCCAACTCTTTTTAAAATTTTTCTTTGTTAAATTGAGCGATGGTGCCGAGCGACCTAGAATAGGTCCTCAGCACCACCGTTCTTTTTTCTAAGTCTTTCAACCACTCCTTGGGTGGGACCACCTCCCACTCCAAGGCAGGGTTCTTCTTTTTCAGGTCCTTCTCTGCCATGTCCAAAGAAAAACAACAGTTCAACACAGTTCACCAAAATAGTCCAAATAAAAATAG
>NC_068986.1:7835182-7850482 GCF_001194135.2 Octopus bimaculoides | reverse complement strand
TGGGTGGGTTTGGTGCATGTATAGGGAGGGTAGGTCTGAGTGGTCTTGGGTGGGATGGAGTTGGACTGGGGCACAACCTCATACTCAGTGTCTTTTCTTTTTTTTCCCCGCTTTCGCCTTCTGCTCTCTGTAGCTTTCCATTCTTCCTCCTTTTTCTCCTTTCCTCCGTCTGTCTTTTCTTCCTCTCTCTTCTCCTCCGTCTTCACAACTGCATCCTCAGCCATTGTCCTTTGTAGAGGGCAGTATGCTCTAATGTGGCCCTTTTGGCCACATTTAAAACAACGTGGTGCTCTGCCCTCTACCCATACTTTCAATACTATTTCTCCCAACGTCACTGTCTCCGCCAAATTTTCTAGCTGTTTCGCTGCCGCTTGTATGGTAATTTCCTATTTTTTCCCTTTAAATCCTACTTCCTACGTCTCTGTGGCTTAGAAGACAGCCACTGCCTCCTCACTTCCAACGAGGACGGCTGCCGCTACCCAAGCCACTTCTATATCGGGTGGAATTCCTTCTACCCTCACCTTATAAGTCTTTCTTCCTAGGTAACGTGGGTAGAAGTACTAGTTCCTCCGTTTTAACAGTTGTACTCGCCAGCCTCTTTGCCTCCTCCGCTGTCCTAAACTGGACAGCCACCGTCCCATGTCCATTTCTTTTTGCTATATACGTCACTTCCTTCGAAAGCCTCTTCAGAGCTTTTTCTACTTTTTCCATCTCGATCCGCTCCACCTTCCTTTTCTCCACTGCATACACCTTGTAGGTGATGGTCTTTTTTTCCATAACCCTTTCCGTGGGTAATATCTTTACATCACCACCCATCTTCTGTGTCATCTTACACAGCTCCTTCAGTCCGGTTAGGTCCACTTCCTTTTTTCTTCGTCTCTGCAGCCTCAGCAAAACTCTTTATTCTTTTCAAATGCTCATCCATTCAATTTACCGCCTTGACGAGCTCCTCTTCCGATGAGGACAGCTCACACTCACTAAGGTCTGAATACATTCCTTTCCACTGGTACACCACTCACCGACAAACTACTGCCAAGCAGCTCAAAACATTCTGTCCGTCTTGTTAAAAAAATCAACACAGCGAATAGACCGACGCATGCGCGGAAGCAAGCTTGTTACCACACAGCTACACCTGCGCCTATTGTATATACAATGTGTATATGTTTGTCAATGTATAATTTTGGGGGAAATTATTAGACATATTACGGATTGGCAGCGCCAATCAGTGATGAGATTAAAAATATAATGTTATTACCAGTTCAAATATACTTGGCGAACCAGTAAGAAAGCCATTCACTCTTTTGTCATGGGGGAAATATCTCGCTGTAGACAAATGGTGTAGATACACCTAAAACCAGCTTGCAGTGCCATCTACCCAGACTGTAAGATGCAAGCATTTTGGAGTGGTTATCTGCTCTTCTGTCACAGAAACACTTGTATTTATTTTAGATATCGTCTGCCTAATTTTGTCCCTGACAAAACATTTATTGATATATTCTGCAGTACAATTCAGCATTGAAAAACAACAACAACGAAAGGTTAACGCAACTATAATTTATTTATCAATATGTCGGACTGACAGCCAACAATGAATAACATATATGTAGGTTAGCCTTCCCCCTTTCTAGGAGTTCAGAGTCATTGTGTTTATTGAATAATGTATCCGTGAACATTTTAACAGGTAATAATATAGCAACAAAGAAAGTCTAACGCACACACACACACACACACACACACACACACACACACATATATGGTATATTATGTTAAGAACGTAGTAGAGTACAGTATAAAGATCGTCCACCGTCAGATTTACCGTGTGTTATGCAGTAGTAGCATTATACGCAGTCTGTCACCCTGGAAAATCCCTCTTCTGATACCCAGGCTGCCCAAGCTTTTCCGTATGCTGTCAGTTCAGTTTTCCATCCCACCATACTTCTCTTCGGGAAACACCTTACATTGCTCACAATTCCAACCATATCTAAACACTCGATGATCCACGAATGTTGTATCATATAATAAGCTTTACGATAGTCAATCCAGGCCATTCCCAGATTTGTTCTCCGTTTACAATCTTGTATTGCCGTTTTGTCCATCAATAATTGATCTTTGGTACCTCTGAATCTCCGGCGGTAATATATCGTCCTCATCCAGGAATTTATACAGTTCTTCTGAAATTCCTCCTGAAAATAACTTCCACATTAACGGGTGGCAAGAAATTGGTCTGTAATTGTCAGCAGCATTTCCCTTTGTTGTATCCTTCAGGCACAATACCGTTCGTCCTTTTGACAATCAACCCGGGATTTCGTCTCCATTGATCAATGCATTAAATTGTTCTGCGGTCAATTTATGGCAACTACTGAACTTTTTTTATCCCAAATCCCTGTACCCCATCAGGTCCTGCTGCTTTCCAATTGCTTATCTTTTTACTCATATTTCTGATACTGTCTTCTGTGACGTGGATAGTCTCTTGCTGGCGATAAGCTGTTTGTTTCAGGCTGCAGAACCATTCAACTGTAGTATTATATTGTCCTTGCTTAATCCATATCTTATCCCTAAAAAGGTTGACTTTCATCAGCATCAGGGACTAATCTTTCACGTTTTGATCATCATTAATCTGTGAGTAAAATGTGTTTTGGATCGGTTCGGTTCTAAACAATTCGTTTTGCTGGTATTGCTTAATCCGTTGTTCAAACCTGGTTAGCTTTGCTTCTTTTGAGTTGCTTCAGTTCTTCAATTACAATATTCAGGACTCTTGTACCTACACCATACTTCTTCCCAACTTTTTCGAATTTCCATTCATTCTTAAAATCTCCATTTCTGTTCCCGAGAAGTATTGACACTACACTGTTCAAGGAGTTCATATCTTCAGAAATTCTCCTTTTCCACCACGGTTGTTTATTTCCTCTTCTATCCGTCTCTATTCTATTCTCAGTAGTTCTCAATTCCATCCTTTCCGTCACAATCCTATTAGCAGACGTGATAACATTATCTGTTTGCGTGATGTTCTTTGTTTCAATGAGTCTCAATACATTATTGACTTTATTCGTCACTTGATTTAGTCTCCATTGTTTAGCTTTCTTAAAGTCGCACTTCATAATCATCTTTCAATTCCGTTTCCATTTCTTGCCGAATGTCCTCCTGACACCTAAGGCAGAGAAACGCATTATTATTATTATTATTATTAATATTATTATTATTATTATTATGATTTTTTTCTTCTTTCTTCAAATTTTCTTCTATTTCTCGCCGAGTGTTTTCTGTACACCTAGGGTAGAGAAGCTCATTGTATGGATTTACACACACAAATTCACAGGTAAAATATGTATTAAAAAAAATTAATTAATAAATAAATTCATAAATGGATGTTGTTTTCACAGCGATAATGGTCTTCTCAGTACATGAGTCGTTCCAGTTAACACGATATTTTGCACTTCCTGGTAAGCCTGGTATCATTTTCAAATAGGTTTCAGTACCTTTTTTTTATCATTCCTAGAGATCCTACAATCACAGGTACGGTAGTCGCCTTGAGATGCCACATTTTTTCAATTTCTATTAGCAAGTTTCTATATTTACTGATCTTGTCAAATTCTTTCGCCGCTATATTGTGATCGCAAGGAATACTCATGTCTATTAATAAACACACCTTTTTGTCTGATCTTTTATAATAATATCGATTATTATTATTATTATTATTATTATTATTATTATTATTATTATTATTATTATTACTATTATTAATATTATTATTATTATTATCATTATTATTTTATACTTTTATTCTTTACTCATTTCAGCTATGCGGCTGCGGTCATGGTGGAGCATCACAGTGGTCTTTCTGATTTCTTCAGTCTGGGATATTTAGCACTATTACTCCCACATGTGCCTTTGTCCCAGCTGTTGGCCCATTTTATGTAAAACGGAGTTTGATTCCGCTACCCTCGTCTGTACCTCTTGTCGGGCTGTTGGTTCATCCAATATTGTGCAGAAGAGAATGTCTAATTCCTTTTTGAAGATTTCTTAATTTTTGTGGCAGGATATTGAAAAGCTGTGGGCCTTTGAACCCTAGACTATTACAGTACCTGGTTTTGAATTTAGATTGAGTGGATGTTTCCTTTGGTACAATACAATGGCAGCCAGTATAACACTCTATGCCGAAATTAGGTACTAGCCTTTCTAGAGTTTTCCATATGTTCCAGAGAGTAAAGCTGTAGTTTTCTCAGCCTCTTCCTACAGCTTATCCACAGCACTGTTTCTATCGTTTTTGTGCAATGGCATTGGACTTCTTCAAGCTCAGCTGTTAGTTTGGCACTATGTGGTGACCGTAACAGGGAGCAGTAGTCCAGGCGACTGAGAACAAAAGTTCTCCACAGGGTCAACATAGTTTATTCGTCTCTTAACTTGAAGGATCTCAGTATCCATCCTGCCACCTGTCTGCACTTTGCTGCCGTCTTGGTAATGTGCATATAAAATGATGCGCAATTGCACATACTGACCTCCAAGTCTATCATTGCGACTCTGGTATCGTAGTGCTTTCGGGTCCTATATATGCAGGCTGTAGTACATTAATGAGTTAATAGCGCAGCGTTTGAAATTTTTCAGTATTAAACTGCATGTTGTTTATTTTGGCCCACTTGTATATCGAATTCAGGTCCCGCTTTAAGCTTGCCACCTCATCATTAATTATCACTGCCTGTGACAATTTTGTATCATCGGCTAATGACAGTGGATGTCTGAGTAACCGTGAGCATGTCTAAGAAGACTATTATGAACAGTAATGGCCCCAGAACAGTTCTCACCATTCGCTGCAACTGTCTGATTTCTGTGTTTAAGGAAGTCATGCAGCCACTCCCCCAGTTTTACCAGCAATGCCAAGGTCTCGTAACTTATGATATATCATGCCGTGATCTACCTTATCAAATGCCTTTGGAAAGTCAAGGTATATCACACTGACATCTGAATGGTGAAGCAGCTGCTACAAAACCCAGTTACGGTGCTGTAGGAGTTGTGTGAGGAACGTTAGCGATTACTCTTTGATGATTCGCTCCATGACTTTACTGATATATGAATGCGTGTATTCCAAAATAGCTTCCCTCTGTCTGTAGACTCTTCCTCACTTTGTATTTATGACTGTCGTAATAATCCTATGACCCATTTGTTTCTCTTTATTGGTATTCTGCGATGGTGAATGAAAAAAATATTTTACTAGACCTCTACCATGTGATATTCTGTGTGTATTTGCTGGCCGAGAAAGAAGCAGTCATTAGTTAGGTAATATATGTATATTCTTCGTGGGTACAATGCTGTGTATTGAAGCAGGAGTCTTAAGAACAGCATTATTAGGGTAGAAATAGTATTACTAATGTAACATTAACATGAACGAACAAAGCTAAATCGCTTCAGGTAAATTTTAAATTAAAAACTAAATACGATAAACATATTCTGCTCTGAATTGGTTCGATCGATTGGTTTCATTTGAATGTTGATTTATGCAGAAAGGAATTATATTTTATTAATTTGATCAAATTTGTCGCTTGATATTGTTTTGTCATTTCTGTTCTCTGCTAAATTTAATAAGAAAACATGAATATTATACACTTTTGCTATAAATTCTAGAAGATACTTTGTTTGTTTGCTCGTTTGTTTGTTAGATTGTTTGTTTCCTTGTTTGTTTGTTTGGAGGAATGACACAGGTAAAAACTGTTAAGGATTGAGGAATTTCCGGAATGTCTTATTCTGAATAAAGCTTGGTTATTTCTCACAAATAAAAAGAAAACAATCCGTATTCATTCATGTAAACATATATGAATGTAAAAATATGATCTGTTGAAAGCATATAGATTTAAGACAATAGAATTTATAATTTAATCCTATAAAAAATTTTCCCCAAAATGCATTTAACACAACATTTATCTTCCAAATAAAAATCATCTGACATTGAAATACGCTTGACACTACTTTTAGTTACAACATGAACCTCGAGAGAAAGCTCTAAACGTCAAACATTCACAATCAGCTTCTATAATTTGTTGTTTTGTTGCCTACATAAGAATGTGAAAAAAACTATTATATTGATGACATTATTTTTGTTTATACTTTATATTTTGTGAATGCATATATGAAATATGGTTGCCTTTAAAAAGGTTTTACAAAGTAAAATCGTGGCACTTCCTTCCTTATGTCAACTATTAATCAATAAAAGACGCTAATAAAAAATGTCTATTAATAATCCTTTGAGAATTTCAAATGCATTTGACTAAGTGTTATTAGGAATAGAGGTGTCATAAACATAATGCATAGCTTATAAGATTTATGCAAACTCTTCTTTGACTTTTCTGAAACGTGATACAAAACTATTAGAATGATTCATCTTGAATTTGATAGCTATAGAAATGATAAACGTCTTGTCATACAAAACTCTATGTTTCAAACGATGAGATATACTTGCAGAAATTAGGAAAAAAAAATCTCGTGTGTGATATTGAATTTGAAGTCAAATGATAATGAAAATAATTTACCACAAAATATTACTGTTTTTTTTTTTTCCTTCTGTCTTTAGAAGAAATGTGTTTGGAAACAAGAATGCGTTTATTTGAGCTTGGATAAATTCCAGGAAATAACACAGAAAATTATATTTATTCTTACTGAATATTCTAAATGGCAAATATATATTACAGAGTTTCAAAATGTTGTTATGAGGAATATTGATTTTAGAAGTTCATAGAATCTTCATTTATAAAGGGTCAGCAAAAAGTTCGAAGAAAAATCAATCATTTATAGTATGGAATTCGATAAATGTGGTTTGAAAGAAAATCTATGATCAGCGTAAAAGTAAATGTAATGAGGAGTGACACGAATCTAAATCTCTCCCACGTTGAACTGTAAATGTTTGCAGAGCATAAAATGTTTTCATACATATTACAGTTGACATAGTGACGGCATCTGGAGAATAAAGATATAATTTCACATATTCACTTAAAGATCAAAGAACACAGTAAGTATAAACCAAGCAGTTTTCCTCCAAACCATTTTTATCTGGGAAACCTTTATTTATTTGGCAAAGAAAGTGAATGACAAATTATTAAGATAGCAGAAAGGTAATAGGAAAGAGGTTTATTCGTGCATATGTATGGCAATAATGGCAGTAACATATATTTAGCTCCATTGAGTAATATAAACAATAATCTGGGAATAGAAATGACATGTTATCTAAGACAGAAATGAAAATATCTCCAATATATTGGATAAGACATTGACACAGCAAGGCTGGAATTTTCCTCATTCACTACATAAGCTATTCTAATGCCAATTCATAAACGTTCAAAGCGGCTGGAATTATTAAGATAGTCAAGAGGTCTAACTCACACATATAGAAGTATGTAATACATTTGTGTATGTGATGATGTTTAGAATTGCAATGATAACTTATGTACACACAAACACACATACACGCACACACACACACACACACACATAAATACACACACATATATGCACTCACATATATACACATACATACTGAATATTGCAATACTTTGAAACAATAGAATGCATACTATATAATCTTGTAAACATTTTTTTTAAATGCATTTAACTTCCAAGTATAATTGACTAATTATTCAGTCATTGAATTGCGTTTTAGAACTATTTTCAATTTCAGCATTAACCTCGAGAGAGAGACACACAAGTCATGTGATCACATATTTATTACGTATGTATGTGTGTTTGCACATGCCCTCACACATAAATGTAGCTGCACAGATACATGCATATATATACATATATATATATATATATATATAATATGTATGTATAAGTATATGTATATGTATGCATATATATACACACACATATATATATATATATATATATATATATATATATATATACACGTACAAAAAATCCAAATTGAGGGAACAGAGCTAGTAAAATCCGTGTTACAAATGTTTCCTAGCAAGGAGAACATCGGAAGTAATAACTACTTAACGAGGGACACTCAGCTACCTACAGATCAGGCTGAAGATACCTTAGTTAAATGAAGGTTAGGCAATGATAGGAATAATATCATTAGACACGAGAACTATTATAAGCTACATCACCCAAGCGACTCCCTCACTACACTAAAAAATACCAGTCCTAACGCCGCCGCGGATAATGAATATAATACTAGGTTTACCCTAGATAATCATAACTCCGTAAATTTCGCTTTAGACCTTCTAGAATCGTATGCAGCTGTAGACACCCCACTTCCATTAGATAACAGATGCCTCACAAAAAATATTGTATACAAATGCTCGGTACTAACAGAGAATTCCAGTTATATATACATCGGCTCGTGAAGCACCACCTTCAAAGCCAGATTTTGGTAAACACTATTCTAACTTCAAATGCCAGGCAAGAACTAATAGCATTTCTTTATCTCGCTAATTCACAACCCAAAACAAACCTCAATTTCATATAATTTAAAATGGTTACTAATGCCAAACCGTATAATGGTTATAACGACAAATTCGATTTATGCATCATGGAAATCGTTTCTGTTATGCCATCCACCAATCGTTTGAATGAATGGAACGAGCACCCCCACTATTATTCCCTAACTATTCCTCCACTTGCAGCTCTTCTACGCATTTATTATAGACAACTGTTTTGATTGCCTTTATATTTTTCTTAACCTCGTAATCTCCCTACAGTTTTTTCTCTGCACATCAGAATATCCAGGCACGCACACGCGTGTGCACACCTATGGAATACTGCTCGCGCACAGAGAAAGTTAGCGCGCGCGAATATGCGTATCTATAGTTTTATTGTTAAGTGGTAAACCACCAATAACTGCTGTGTTCCCTATTGAACAGAAACTTTACCTCCCACCTCCCCCCTCTCTCTCTCTCCTAACAAATTCACCTTAATACAACTCCTAAATTTTCTCTTTCAATTTTACCTTTAAATGTATATTTATCTATTTATCTATTTACAACTGACATAGTAAATGACACCAGCCTTATACTCACAAAGTCCTTCCAGCAGTCGTCTTCAGTCTAACCAAAATTTCACCCTCTTCTCCCTCTCGTTTTCTTTATTTGTCCACTCCCATATCCTATTTCTTCATACATATGTTTTTTTTTTCCTTTTTGTTCTCTCACTCTGTGCTTTCCTCTCATTTTCGATCGAATCTCTTGCGAGATCAGTTGGAACCCCTTGACAACAATGTAACCTTCATTTAACTAAGGTATCTTCGGCTTGATGAGTGGAATGTTCCGCGTTGAGTAATTACTGTTTCCGATGTTCTTGTTAGGAAACATATGTAGCTTGGATTTTACCTGCTCTGTTCCTTCAATTTAAATTTTTATTAGCATACATAGCAACCCTAGTTGCTAACCATGAACTAGAGAATAACTTTTTTCAGCTTATCGAACTTCGCAATGGGAAAGACTCACAACTTTCGACGTCAATAAACCATTATTGTACCTGAAAGTTGTTTTTTATACATTCTACAGACCGCTCGGAGCTTACTAACTTCATACACCTAGATGGAACGACTACAGATAATTGTTAGACAAGTACCTGGAGAAGAGAAAATAACAAATGATAGGAGGTGGTGAGTTGTGAGGAACAGAAGGTTATGAATATAGGAGGTAAAAGACCAGCCAATGCAAAGGAACAGAGGCCATTATAGTTGCTGTAGAAAAAGAGAGACAGAAAGAGAGAAAATGTATCAGACTTGTATGGCCACAGATTGTGTGTGGTTTTATGGCGACGAGAAAAGTGGCCTTTGTCCGGATACGATCTAGGCTCTTTGTCTTTGTAGCTTCAGCATTGTCTCAGACACTGGTGCAGTACTCCAACGTGGGTCTCGCTTCGACTTTGTGGACCGTCAATAATTGTAGGAAGCAGAATTTTATTCTAGCTCTCATTCTTTGAGAGGCGATGCCAGCTAAGACAAGGATATGCTTTTGCCAGGAGAAATCATTTGTGGCAGGGAGGTTTATCATATAGAATGAGCGTGACGACTGTAGTTCATCCCTGTTCATGTTTAAATCGGCGGGCGAGGCAGTATTTTCTTGCTGCGAGTAGAGCTTCAGTTTGTTTTCTTTAAGATACAAGAACGGTGTGGATATATTCGGGGATACCTTCATGCTCTGCATTCATTATGACAGTGTTGGCTTTGTGGTTTGATATGTGAATAGTGCTTAGTTGGGGCACGTTGGGAAGAATGAAAAGTTGTATATGGAAATTGTATTGGTGGTCATTTAGGGGAAGAGAGAGAGAGAGTGAGTGAAAAAGAGAGACAGAGAGAAAGAGAGGGGAAGAGAGAGAAAGAGAGAGAGAGAGAACACTAGAGAAATCCAAGGTGTAGAACATCGTGGTTAACGACTGTCAGCACTACCTTAGAGATACCGAAAGCGAGAGCAATAAGGCGATGGTTAGAAAGGTCAAAAGGAATGTCCTTCTTGAGAATGCGGCGCACTACAGCTTGAATCCGAATAGGAGGGAATTTCCTTGCAGGAAGTATAAAAAATATATAAAGAGTTCGCTGAGCATAAGAGCAAGTTCTGGTACGCAATATTTGAAAGAATTCTCAGCGCCAGACTTTTCAGTTTGAAGTAACCGAAAAAGTTACAGAAATCAGAAATTTCACATTGGAATATTGAACAAGCCTATTTTATTCGAGTAACAAATTTCGTTTGCATTCAACAAACAATAATCAAAGAAATATCTCAGAGCAGCAGTATTTTCGCAGGGCATATGACATCCAGTACATAGATAAGGTGTAATGTCATATACTAATAGATACAATTATTCTTTAAACACTCTTTAGGGAGCAGACGAAATTTCAAGATAGTGGGAACATAGCAACCGTTGCCATCCTGGAAAGTATCGAACACGTCGCAAAACACTAATTGAAAATAAATGATAATACGCATTAAGAATATATTCAGCAGATATTTATCTCGTGCAATACCTAGGAGATAATGGAATTGCTAGTGGTAAAGATAACGAAACTGGAATATGAGAAACTGTCAGTACTTTGCAACATATAATTATGAGTTTTATAAGATTCATAACCTAAAAGGAAAACCAGCAGTTCACTGTATACCAAACTAGATCTTCTGGGAAGACTGTTTCAAATATACAAGTAGTCTTTGCTCGAAATTTATAATTATGACAACGAATTAATGATTTTTATCAACTCTCGCATAGAAAACGGTTTCATTGACAATACATTTGACATCAACTTGTAGGAGAAATATATGAATGAAGAAAATCATATCACAGCTGAAAAAAAAATTCTCTTGCAAAGATTTTAAAATGATTCCGGGTTAATATTTGGAATCTAAAATATTTCAACCAGAATATATTTGGAAATTAATACGAACATCGAAGGAAAACAATCAAGTTCAAAAAATTTCATTACAAGAAAGTTGTATATTAGGGACATATTGGTGTGTGTGAAATTTTGTGTCTAAGAAAGCGTACAAAAGTTTATGCATCTGTATATTTTGAAAGACTGTGGTGTGAAAAATAGACATAGCATTCAATTAATCATAGAACCAACCTATTTTGCTGTTGGGAATGAAAAGAAAAATAGTACACCATTACAAATCGACTTCTGGTTTCATCATTATATGCGCCTACTCTATACAAGTTCCTCTCTGAAGGCATAACTAATAAAGAAGACGGTGAAAATAAATGAAGGTGGTAATGGGTTATGTAAATCGACTGTGAACAATAAAGTTTTAGGAAGAATTTTTACGAAAATCGTGGTATTATGTTGTCTCTTATAGAGCACCATTATTCTTTTGGACGTAATACATACATTTGAAGTAATTACAGCAGTTGTAAGACAGGCCAATATTTTGTAATATATTTCAATGGTGTTAATCCTTTGCCTGTTAAATTACTCGAAGCTGGTAGATGTTGGATATCACGAGAACCTCCAGTCAAATAGGAGTGGCATCTTGGTCTTGACATTCAGTTTTATTTATTTCATTATCTCCTTTCCTAATTGGTAGTTTTGGACTGTGATCTACAATTCAGTTCGTAATATTTTTTTGTAAATGTCCATCTTGTTTTCTTCCCTTTACATTCATTCGAAAAAGAAGACTTTTATACATATATTTTATTTATCTAAATGCATTGAGTTATATTTATCTATATTTGGATATATATATTAATACATATACACACAAACATAGACGCTCAGGCATGCACACACAACCCCTCCCCATCCCCCTACACATGCAGGATAAAACAAGATCTAAAGAGAGAGATGGTGGTCTGCTCCAAGAATATGTAACAAGGTTTTAGCATATATTCATTGGTAAGTGAAGTTCCCTACGTTTTGGACCAGGAGTTTTTTGTAGGGTGCAGATTAAACGGCAAAAATGGAAAAGGAATCGTTTTACATCCGGCGTATCAGAGCGACTGAACGCAAAACAACGTGTGAGTACATGTGAGAGAAGAAATAATATGACAGAGAAACATGGTGAGAGAAGGAGAAAGAAAGAGAAGGAAAAACGTGAAAAAGAGATTAGATGAATGGAAAATAGATCGAGAGCAAATCGAATGGATAACACAGGAATTATTCTATTGAGAACGGATGGGGGTGGTGTAAAATCAAAAAACTTCATTTATACTCCTCTGTGCAATGATTCGAAGTTGGTTGATACATTCTTCTTTGCACATTCAAAAGTATGCGGGTCCATTATACACAGAAACTACGAACGCTCATAAATCTTTATCTGTACGTCTTTACTTATGTCATTTAATGCTTTTTGTCTTTCTCCGCACATTCTATTGCTTTCTCTTCCTTTCCTTGAAACGCCCTCTCTCTCTCTCTCTCTCTCTCTCTCTCTCTCTCTCTCTCTCTCTCTCTCTCTCTCTCTCCCTCTCTCCGTTTCCATAACGCCTCTATTCAATTATTCAATTGTTTTCATTAATAATGGATGATTATGAAGTTTTTTTTAAAGATACTTTCAATATAGTTGTGACATTTGTACATTATATCTATTTATCATTTCAAAATTAGACAGAAATTGTTCATTTCAAGTCTCATTCCATTTTACACAAATGTGGAGTCTTTGGTCCACTGAGTAATGGAAGTCTTAATTTTTATTTTTATGCCTATGTAGTATTTGTGTTTATTGCTACGTAATATATTGATTTCGTTTAACATATTTATTACAATACAATAGTACAATATCCAAGATGCATTCCAGAAGCTTTGAGATTTTTTACAGGAGAGACATTTATGAATTTTAAAGAAGTAAAAAACACAAATCTTCAACTTAGGAACCTCTAACTTCGGTGCACTCGTTGTAGTCCCATAAAAGGGCAGTATTTAGGACCCTTGTCACAACCCCAATCTTCGGTTTGGAGAACCACCTAAAGTCACAGAGAGCAAGGTCTGGATTGTCTTGATGCTCATCTCTATCAAATAGTTGGTTACTAGGATGGAATTGTGGATTGGTGCATTGTACTGGTGCAGGTCCCACCGAGCCGCGTGGAAGAGCTCTAGATTTTGCAACAAAATCTCTATCTGAACTGCCTCAAAACCTTCACAATGTACTGTTTGTTGAACATATAATCAGCAGGAACCCGGTGGATGTAGATGATGCCCTTGTTTTCGATAAAGGGGAGCATTATGTGCTTCTTGATGGACTTACTTTGACTGGCTTCTTGTCAGTGAAAAACAGATGCTCGGTTCATACCAGTTAATCTATCAGCAGTCTAGAGCTTTTCAGTTTGTCGCGTTTTGACCCAATTTAACACAAAAACCTTTACTTGACGCCCTGACTGCATTCTGCAAACGAGTCAATTGTGACAAACAATGTTTAGTAGTGTGTGTTCAAAGTGATGTTACAGCTGTCTCCTTCAAATGGAAATGAAAACAAGTCGGCAAGTCATCTTATTACATATATATTAGTGATGTAATAAAATTACTCTGTGATAGTTATAATTGCCTCTGCTTAAAAGCGTTTCAAACCGTCTGGAATGCATGTCGTATATACCGTGCTATTTGTTTCCTCATTAAACTTTTTGAATTCATCAAGGGTTGTCCAAGCTAAAATATGCGACTAAAACAGAACGTTAGCAACAATGGCAAAACAGTAAAGGAAGATGAAGTGAATCAGTGAAATAACTGAAACACATTCTGTTTCTGTTACATACGATGGAAGACTGGCTAAGGCAACTCACAAAGATTATAATCTACTTCAAAACAATGCTTCGAACCAGCTTTCACTGTCTGACTATTCAGGCGCCAATTGATAATCATCCTCAAATAGTCGGGATGTATCTCATGTGCAAATAGGGTGGTGAGAGGCCAAACTGAATATGTACAGCAGGATAATAAACGAAGGAAAAAGATTCAAACTAAGAACAAGTCGGGAAAAGGAATAGAAATGAATGATAATTTCTATGACTTTCAAGAACAGGCTGTCCACTTTGTCATACATTCAGATAATGCACGGAATCTACCCGACAATATTTGTTCACAGTACAAAGCTGACAGATTGCTAGCTGAATTAAAATCGAGTCGATTTGAGGGGAAGTAAAACTGCATAAATTGCACCCTCCTTCGTCAAATATTCTTGGCATTTAGATACTGCCCATAGAAGAAACAGCTTCATGAAAAAATATAGGTTCACATAATAAGGCCTTGACACTGGATTCTCTGGGTTGCAGGAAAATCAGAGCCCCAGGATTTAGTTTCACATCACGGCAGTTTCAGACAAGCAAGCATGAACTAAACTAGCAGAAAACCGCCAAGGACGTGGAGCTTTGTTTCTGCTGGTATTCTTAATATTTTTGAGTTAAGCAGCAGGCAACGCAGCTATGCATACATGCATACATGCATACATACATACATACATACATACATACATACATACATATGTACGTGGGTACATACATACATACATACATACATACATAAATACACACACGTACATACATACATACATACATACATACATACATGAAGGCTACAGATCCAAGCCATCGCTGAAACTGTAAAAGTCTGCAAAACTTTTCAGAAGTCTATTATTTAAGTATATATGAACATGTCTAGACATGCAACGATATGGATGAGAATACAAACATAAAACAAAACATATAAATCTGTATATATACATATATTCAAAAATACCCTATTGATGTTGTTGAAATTGCAGTGAAGGAGCCTTGGATATCGGTTAGAATCTGATTCTTTCACTACTGGCAAGAAGTCTTGAAATAAAGCTGGATAATAACATACATACATACATACATACATGGTGGTTGTCTACTCCTTACACA
>NC_068986.1:7834992-7835172 GCF_001194135.2 Octopus bimaculoides | reverse complement strand
ATGCATACATACATACATACATACATACATACATACATACATATGTACGTGGGTACATACATACATACATACATACATACATAAATACACACACGTACATACATACATACATACATACATACATACATGAAGGCTACAGATCCAAGCCATCGCTGAAACTGTAAAAGTCTGCAAAACTTT
>NC_068986.1:7830624-7832263 GCF_001194135.2 Octopus bimaculoides | reverse complement strand
TATATATGTATGTATGTATGTATGTATGTATGTATGTATATATATGGAACAAGTGACGAATGGGATTGTTGGTGTCTCATTTATTCCACGGTTTTTCCTTCAATAACGTATGGATGACAAATCATATCTTTGTAAACATAGAAGTGAGCAATGATACCGTAATATCGATTATATGTTATTGGTTAATGAAAGACCTATAGCCATTTAGTCATAACATTTGTGAACAAATACAAATACAAATTGGATGAATTCACCTACATATAGATAAACGGATGATTTGGTTGCAAGTTGTTTAGTTAATTCAGGAAGGGAGAGTTAGCGTTAGAAGTGCAAAAGAAGCAGAAGCAAACTGACAATTCTTTCTCGTGACAAGATAATTCTATAGGTTCCATTTATTTATCTGTCTATAAATGCAGGTAATTGTCTGTTTGCGACGGCGAAGTTACGTGAAGTCTCTTTACTATCGCACAGTCAGTAATAAGTTAGGTTTGATGTGCTTGTGTTGGGTTGGTTCCGAGAAGCTTTTAGCTCTCAAGCTAAAGATCCAGAATAAGGAGTAATGAGATTCGATGGGAGAGAGAGTGTTAGATCGAGGCGAAAATATCGAAGAGAAGTGACCCAGGTCATAGGGAAATCCCAAGAACGTATTAGTGAATAAAAATTATTACCTTTCATTTGGCAAACAATTCAATAAAGTTCTACGTATTTATTTCTTATTACTAAAAAAATCTAAGACAGCTTCTCCATCTTACCTACAATTTTGTTGCTGTGGCACAGATATAGTGTGAAACTGTATCAGGAATGCAGGCGGTACAGTAATAGGCAATGTTTCTATCGGAGACAATTGTTATCCAAAGTTCATCTGTCCTTATTTCTACAATTACGAAGGCAGTTACAATGAACAGGTAGCAAAGAAATACCAATGTACGTTATGCTGCAGTGACGAAATATCAGGAATCGCCGTGTCCTGCATAAATATTTTGGTGCTGTTGAATTTCAAAAACCAGTATTTCCGTTTGACTAATCAGTAGTATTATTAAGTTTCTTACTTAATTGTAGCGATTATATTCGAAAAGTTCAGAGTTGTAGGGTATGAAACTTTTACAGTGGGTATATAAATTGTGCTCTGCGTCCTTGTACAAGGCACTTTATCTTCACGTTGCTCCAGTCCACTCATCTGGCAAAAGTGAGTCGTGCCTGTAATTCAAAAAGCCATCGAGAACATCATGTTTCCAAAAAAGAGCTGCGTGCGCGCACGCATCAGCTCACAGTCTTTCACTTCATTGCAATCCGTACCATGCGCTGCTACGAGCAGTCCTCCGTATCCGCTAGATCACTCTACCAGGGCTTTACTGTCATTAGACTCAGCAACTACATGGCTGGAAGACGCCTCATGGCTGGCCCCTTACTAGATGGTTGAATGTGATTGGGGAAGATTTCCAAAGGCTCGACGTCACCTTGGAAGATGCAGAGAAACTGGCACGGGACCGCCATTGGTGGAGAGCACTGATGGACCTGGCCGGCTCAATGCATGATGAAGCCTCTGGAACCAGTAACTTGGAATAACCCCAGGTCCATCAAGCAAAAGTATGAAGTCAAGCCATATACACACATGTATATATACATGTATACATACATA
>NC_068986.1:7828963-7829820 GCF_001194135.2 Octopus bimaculoides | reverse complement strand
ATATATATATATATATATATATATATATATATAGAAATTTCATCTTTCTGCGAATTTTGATTCGAATGCCAAAATTATAAATATCTTTGATGCTATCATGGACATTTCTACTGTGTTATACTACCCATAACAAATGCTACGTAAAACTTTAAATTACATCCACAGATAATCAAACCGTCCTCACTCGATAATTAGTGAACTGACAAGGAATATATCAATATAAATTGAACCAGTCAATTACCTCATGTTTCACAACTAAAGATTTCTTTTCTTAAGTCGGTTTTCAACAAAATTTTTACGTCTTACTACCAGATTAATGCGTCTAGGGATGTTTAAGCTTCCCTGATTATATACTTTTAATCGGATTATTGATACAACAAATACGTCCTCTAGCAATATACGCCCTTCTTCATTTTGTTAGAGAATAATTTATTTATTTCCCCTCCTATTAACATATTTGATCGACCAAATAAATGTATACGACCAAGCATGCATGATTTTTCCAATACTTTGCTTACATCGAAATTATTCCTCTGGCAATAATGTACATATCCAGAAATCTCTTTCTATGTTTAGCGCGGCATTTTCCAAGCAACATCAACTGACTACATCTCTTCTGAATCCTTTTGATCCTATCTGTGGACTCTGAACATTGCTTCCCATCGTAACATTGATTATTTTCTACCTCGCTTGCAAATATATTATATATTCAAAAATGTTCTTCTATATCCTTCAATAATTTATTAGTAGAGGAAAACTAAAAGATTGCTAAAAACAAAATATGTAACCTGATATATACATATATATATATATACATATATATATATATATATGTATGTATATATATATACATATAT
>NC_068986.1:7828108-7828845 GCF_001194135.2 Octopus bimaculoides | reverse complement strand
ATATATGCATATATATATATATATGTATATATATGTGTGTGTGTGTGTGTGTGAGAGAGAGAGAGAGAGAGAGTGTGTGTGAGAGAGAGAGTGTGTGAGAGAGAGCGTGTGTGAGAGAGAGAGTGTGTGAGAGAGAGAGTGTGTGTGTGTGTAAGTATTTAAGTTCTGTACAACTTTTTACCCTGTTCGGCCAAGCATGATCTTCCTTTCATGCCTTGACTGCCGGGCACCAAGCATGTCTTATATTCCTGTCTCATGACTTTCATCTCTTATGTTCATTTCCTATGTTCCTGCCTCAAGGCTTTCACTCTACACATGCCAGCTCAACTTGATTCACCTTTAATTAGTGGAAATACACCTGTTGTTATTTTCTTGTTGCTTGTGTTTGTAATTGTGCAACATTTGCTTTCTCCGTTTGTTTGGGTTTTTTTTCGTTTATTTCTGTCTTTGTTGTCGTACATATTCGCTTGCTTTCTCCCAAATATTTAATGCTCTTAGCTTATATTTTTGGGGCCAGCCAGATTTGAACACCCTCAAGTGTAACCTCAAGTGTAACCGGCCGAAACTGTAAGGATAATCTGGAAAATTTGACTGAAGAGAGAAGGTCCTGTCCATCTTTGTAACGTCTATTTGCTCGGATGTTTCATTGTCGTCTGTTATGTTCTTCAACTTTTGGGATTTATATATTAAGTTAAACATCGCCTGAGCCAATATAATTTATATATATATATATATAT
>NC_068986.1:7826359-7827702 GCF_001194135.2 Octopus bimaculoides | reverse complement strand
ATATATATATATATATATATATATATAAACATATACAAATATATCACGTTGTGCTGTGAAGTTAAACATAGCCTGAGCAAATCTTTAGTCACAGACAGATATAGTATATGCATAAATGCATACATACAAGTAAAGTGATATGTGTGTGATGTCTCATCCAACCTCATGACAATTTTTAACGCAATGTCTCAAATAGATATTTTTCAAATGTTAATAATATTAAAGCCACTAAAGTTTGAGTGGATGTTAGTGGAATATTGGTTCTGAATGTTATTCGTTAAGCTCACAAAACAAAAATCATGTGACCATTATGATCAGTAGCAAATACGGCGAGATATATTACCATTAATCGAAAGAATGAAATAATTCTCGATATGAAATTTGAGATAAGACGTAGCAAGAATACTTGAGTTATACGGATCACACTTTAGCATTCGATAGTTCACTATTGTTCTCCTGGTGCCTGATCGTCTCTGTGTATCGATATACCTTATAAAAATAATAATAATAAAATAATGATGGTGTTTGGTATGAGGAAAATATAATTAATACAGACTTCATCTCGTTTCTTAACTTCTAATTATGGAGTGCTGTCATGAGAAACGCATTCAGTTTTGGTGTCTGGTGTCGGAAAATGAAATTAATAGCTGCAGACATTCATGAAATTTAGTATTCATAAATAATCTAGATATATAGAAGTAAGCATAGATAAGTATAGGGAGTTGCTGCAATTTTAGTAAACTGGAACATCTTACAGTAAATGATTATAAAAGATATTTGTCACCTTCTGTAGATGTAAACCTCTGCCTTAATCTAGGTCCTTTCAAGATTACAGAAACATCTGTGTAACATATGAGGTCATATTTCAAGCGAAACGAACAGTAAATCATTTATTAGTATAATGTTTCCTTGTAAACAATGTTTATAGTTATTCGTTTCAGCGGTTAATTCGTGCTTGCTTATTATCACAGCTTGCACATGAAATTCTAACATGTAGTTGAACAGAAGATAAGTAAACCGCCTCCAGCTATAAACCTACAATTCTAAGAAGCTTGTTTCTAGATTACATAAATGACATGGCAAAACAAATACAAAGAGGAATATTTATATTCTTGAAGTATAAAGACCGTCTCATGTAACTGGAGAAATTGCGGCTAAACTCCAACATCATAATGGGAAGTGAGTGTAAGTTTAAATGCGCACAATATATATATATATGTGTGTGTGTGTGTGTGTGTGTGTGTATGTATATATACATATGCATATATGCATGTATCCCTGAATGTATGTATGTATCTCTCTCTCTCTCTCTCGCTCTCTCTCTCTCTCTCTCTCTCTCTCTC
>NC_068986.1:7823536-7826314 GCF_001194135.2 Octopus bimaculoides | reverse complement strand
ACAGCTTGCACATGAAATTCTAACATGTAGTTGAACAGAAGATAAGTAAACCGCCTCCAGCTATAAACCTACAATTCTAAGAAGCTTGTTTCTAGATTACATAAATGACATGGCAAAACAAATACAAAGAGGAATATTTATATTCTTGAAGTATAAAGACCGTCTCATGTAACTGGAGAAATTGCGGCTAAACTCCAACATCATAATGGGAAGTGAGTGTAAGTTTAAATGCGCACAATATATATATATATTCTTTTAATCTGACAGAGGGATCGTTTTAATCTGAAAGAGTTCAAGTTCAAACAAGGATAATCCTTTACAATAGAAAAATAAATTCACTAGTGCATCTAAAAATCTAATGAATGTAATAACGTGCTCGGAACGTGGGCAAGATTAGAGTGGACCAGTAAAAATCGCCTTTATGTCAACGATTTACCCTACATTGATCGCAAATTGAAATACGGGTATTCAGAAAAAATAGGACTCAATGAACATATAGATACATGTGCAGGTAACAAACAATCTAAATTTACGATTTTTCGTCTTTACAAATTTGATCATAATGCAACTCAATGCCAACGTATCAACAAAGAGATATTCTTCCTTATCAAATGCAAACCAACTTGTAAAGTTCTATACCAAAGAAAGGGAGGCAATAACAACCACCATCAGCAATACTGCAACTACCACTACAAGTACTGTTACGTTATAGATGGAAAACTGACACAAGTCAACAGCACTACTACTACTACTAAATAGATTAAAGACCGTTATAAGCCTCAGGTAACCCTGACTTTTACTGGTAATATTACTGTAGCCGCTCCCACCAACAACAAACCCACCGACCAAGGGAGAGAGCAGTAAGCACCAATATTTACTATAGCTACTGCTACTGTCCTTCCTCTCACCACCACCAACAGACTTATTCACAACTAACAATCAGAATGACACGAAATACAGCACATTTTAGTCTTTCTAAAATAAAAATAGGTATACATATTCTCAGAAATGATTATTAAGGAAGTTTAATTTCATATATTTCAATGTTTCTTTCCAGTTTGTTCCGGATTGAAGTGGTAGTTTTAAATTACCTTTTCCTGCTATATTTTCTTATTTCTTTACTGCCCACAAGGGGCTACACACAGAGGGGACAAACAAGGACAGACAAACGGATTAAGTCTATTATATCGACCCCGATGTGTAACTGGTACTTATTTCATCGACCCCGAAAGGATGAAAGGCAAAGTCGACCTCGGCAGAATTTGAACTCAGAACGTAGCGGCAGACGAAATACCGCCAAGCATTTCGCCCGGCGTGCTAACGTTTCTGCCAGCTCGCAGCCTTAAATGCTATATTTCATGCTATATTTTCTCTCTGTTTACTATGATAAAGTGCTCGAAGCATTTTTTTTTCTTAGTTTTTCAATTCAATATATATTTACTCGAAGGGATACTCTTATCCCTAACATTTTATGTGGGACAAAGCCGTTTTAGCTGAGGCTTCCGCCGCTAGAAGCTACTTGATGCAACCCTCAGGCATCAGTCTGCCAACCAGCGTCGTCGTGTAATGTCGCACTGCGACGTGGCGCAGTTTTGTTTTGTAATGCTTTTCCCCTGTTCGTCGATTTTTGCGATGGTTGAAATGAAGGAACATTGTGCATCCGTGAAATTCTTTTTTCAGCTGGGGAATGCGGCGGCCGAAACAGTTGTCATACTTCAAACAGCTTACACGGACGCTGCCATGTGCAAAACACAAGTTTACGAGTTGCTTTCACACCTTAGGAATGGTCACTTGTCGCTTGAAGACCAACCTCTATATGTTTGTGTGTATGTATATATACACATTCATACATACATACATACATACATACATACATACATTGTGAATTATCAAGGCTACCAATGGTTTCATGTATAGAGGTTCTTTACAATTGTTCAAGTGTACCGCATGAAACGTTACAACTCGTATCTATTTTGGATCAAAATACATGAAGTTACACGAGACTATAGGAGATTTGGAAATAAATGAATAAATATACATGTAAAGAGAGGTAAATTATAAGGATATCTTTATTTTTGTTTCCCTTTCATTAGCCCTGGATTTCATCATCTTACGCAATAGCGAATGTATTAGTCCATATTATCAATGTATAAACATATAAAGACAAATGTGCACATACGCACACATAAAGAATATATATATATATACACACACACACCCATACATAGAAATATACACATATGTGCATATAAATGCATATCCGTATTTTGTTCATGCTCGAGTAAATGTGCCTAATTATGGGATTTCACAAATTTTTTACTTCATACTTGGTTCATTAAGTTGCTCGTTAAGATGACATGTCTTTCTTTCTGTACATCATGTGATGTTTTGAGACTATGCGATGCGCGTATATCTGTGTAGTAAAAGAGTACAGCATGAGTTCATGAGAGTATATGTCATGCATGATGCTCATATAATGTATAATGTACAGAACATCGATGTTCAAAGTTTATCCCGGTTGGACGAGTGGCACACTGGGTAGGGGGTGTCATGCAAACAAAGGAAGAAGTTTTCCTCCCTAATGCAAAAAAAATGTTCATTGCTATTTCGTTTTGGGGATTTGCTAGCCTGATATCTATATTTGCTGACCTCAGCTATATATATATATATATATATAGAGTTATTAATATTTCTAAGTCTCTCTAAAGGAGACTACGACAGCGGTACTGGAAATTAATAGTTATCGCCAAGCCAACATGGCAGTCCCAAAAATAGGAT
>NC_068986.1:7818615-7823255 GCF_001194135.2 Octopus bimaculoides | reverse complement strand
GCCAACATGGCAGTCCCAAAAATAGGACGAAAGCTGCCCTGAATTAGCTCCAAGAAGCCATCGCCTCTAGCTAGCTATGTGACACACGAAACCTGTGTCCTTTATAACCTCCGAACAGGGGAGGTCAGCAGTGTCCCCCTGCTGGTTTGGCATCTGCAGACTAGTTTCAGGGTGTTGCCCCTTGTCAATGCAGAGCAGCCAAGCCCTAGCCAGGCGGCGCTGCTGACTATCTGTTCGAAAGTTATTTATCTAATTTCAGTGGAATCTATCCACTGGTTTTCAGAAATAGAGTTATTAATATTTCTAAGTCTCTCTAAAGGAGACTACGACAGCGGTACTGGAAATTAATAGTTATCGCCAAGCCAACATGGCAGTCCCAAAAATAGGATAACATGAATAACATAGCTACTTGTATGGACAAGTTGGGTCTACATAGACATACAGATGCTGATGTTACTCGAAGAATACAAAACGATCCTGAAGCTGATATCCGTTTTGAAGAGAGAGAGAGAGAGAGAGAGAGAGAGAGAGAGAGAGAGAGAGAGAGAGAGAGAGAGAGAGAGAGAGAGAGAGAGAGAGAGGGAGAGAAACCGACAGACAAGCAGACAGACAAACAGTGAGTGAGAAAGCCAGCGAAACTTTTGGTGCAGACGAAAAAGCTCAGCTGTTATATGTGTGAAATTAGATGGTTTTCTGTCCGGCGGAGCTGCACAGAGGAAAGAACCAGAGAAAGAGCCAGAGCACAACAAACAGCAACAACTGTAGGTCGCACAAATTGATCTTAACAGTCACCAAACCACACTGTAGTTGGCAAGTCCGACGATAGTAAAATAAATCACAAGATTCTGAATGCGAGGATTACTATATCTTCGCCTTACAGCGTCAAGAGCAGGCAGAAAGTTACCGATTGGAAACTGTTGGTGATAAATAAACAAAAGAAAGTAATCCCATCAAAGTTTACCAAAGCGGAAAGCGAATAATTCATGCGATAAGCAGAAAATTTTCCTTTGCGACTGCGAGACGAACTGAGAACAAGTTGAGCTAACCATAGAAAGAAGAAAGAAAATATGATTTACTGACTGAGAAAGGGACGGATTCCGACTCTGAGTGACATGTAAGCGAATAATAATTGTATTGTCTATAAACAAGCATATTTTGCTGCTGGGATGACGTGGTCTATTCTCTATTTAAACTGACTTTAAGGTCCTTCACTTTTGCTACAGAATAGTTTCGGTATAATAATGTGAATTGTGTAGAAGTAGAAGATACTCAACGTTGCGTGTTAGCAAGATCGAAGCAGTTGGCTATTGTTACTATCGAATCGTATTTATATAGTAAGATTGTACTAGAAACATACGATCTCGAAACATCTTTGAAACATCGTTCAGCTACCTATGGTTTATATAAACGTTATATGCCGACCGGAGTACAAGAGATGGGAAAGGTCACTTGATATTGGTAGTGAAGGTGACATGGCTTCGTAGGGTTGCTCGATTGGCCTTGAGGAAAACAAGGATTTATAAACTGATATAAGCAGGATTGTGGCATGAAATCGAAACTATTGTGAACCATAATTGAAGTGTAAGGATGGAAGAATAATTTTTTGTGCTTTTGTGCTTCGAGGAAAAGACATTGTTGAACATAGTGAGCAATTCGAGTGGCACTTTTGATGACAGCAATAATACTCTCACACCTATATCTTAGCGAACGAAATTAATGCAAATGATGTCGATGGCAATGGAAGCAATTTCACTCGCTCTGGTCGGAATTGGAAATGGAACGAATGCAGACTATAGAGGTGACAACGGTGCGTCACAATATGCAAATCCTTGCCTGAGGAATTTGTCCAGTTATAGTAAGCAAAGGGGAAAATAACATAAATATAGGAGATCATTTTGTGTGCCCTTAAAATGACAGAAAAGGATTTACGAAAGAATCTACCTGATATTTCAAACCGACGTTTAGGCAACACACCGAGTTAGTACGATACACCTGTATCCATGCAGAATACCAGGTACACAATCATGGACCTTGTCAATGACATTAAGCTCTGGCTCATTGTTACTTTTCCAATGTGGATAGATAGTGAGGTCAGAGGTGATTAGAAATGACATCCGATAGGAGAGTAATAAAAATTAAAATCTAAACCGATTGCGCAAGGGCACAGTTGAAGGTTTCTGATCCGAGGTAGAGAGGACGGTGACTGGTAGCAGGACTAACAACAATAGCAGCAGTTACTAGTGGTGGCTCGTCCAATAATATTACCCGTCGCATAACTAGTTATATTTCTGAAGATTAGCCAAGGCTTCACCCTAATCCCACGACTAGAAATCTGTAACCGAGAACCCGCTTGCGTGGTAAAAATACAATAATAGCGGTTAAGATGAAGTTACATTGTTGTGAATTTGCTGTCATTTATTAAAATTTTTCATTGAAATATCCATTTATGTAATTTGAATCTGTATATAAACAGCATATAAGCGGATGTATTCACTTTCTTGTAGTTAAAAAATATGGCTTTAAATAATGAATAATTTCAAACCTCCGATCATATAATGACTTTGTTTCACATACAACTATTTGCTTTAATACATAAATAGAAAGTAATTATGATAAAAGAGGTCTTTAAAATTCTTCATAAATTAGTAATCATATTAAATATTTCATATTCATACATTGGAAAAACTAGTTAAAAAACAACAGAAATAACTAAGAAAATAACTGAGATAAATTTGATAAAAATTTAGAAATAACATACAGAAATTAATTTCTACAATTTTATGTAAGTTGTTTTTCAATTTAGATTTGTTTCGGATTTTGAAGCTATAAGCAGGAAGTATTGAACTTTTTTGGAAATATCAGAGATGAGACACTCAGAGATATGTTCATGCGCATACATATATATGCACTATGTTAATTATTATTGTTGTTGTTTTTGTTGCTGTTATTTATTTATATATTTATTTATTTTCATGAATATATTTCATAAAGTTGGTTATGTGATCTTCGGAAAGAGAATATAAATATTTTTATTACTATACACTATATATTTTTATTATATGTTTCAAGTTCGCTTTCAGATAATAAGGAAATAACATTTTTGAAATAATTTTGCTAAGTATGTTTACATATTTTATTGGATATTAACCTCTTAACAATTAATAATAGAAATCAATTCTGAGGTTATGTAAACACGTTTCTATATATTTTTTCAAATGCTTACATAAATACACCAGCAGGGAAAAATACTTGTATTTAAACATCTCCTATGTTATTCATCTTCCTATTTCTTTCCGTTACTTGTGGGACAACGAACGACAAATTGTCTGTCTTTACTTCTGTCATTTTCTGTTTTTCTTTACCATTCCATGTGACGCCCATTTTCTGAAAATCTTCCATGAAGGTCGTACACCTTCCACTCTCCTTCCTCACTTCAAAATTCAGCCCAGACAATATAGCCTGGTCTATACCATCATACACTGAATTTTCCCTAAAATCTTCTGCTACTGATGATGTCCACAAGGACCTCTTGGATCGATCTCCTTATCACTCTTTGTTGGTGATAAATCTTTCTTTCGATAGGATATTGCAGATGTATAACCACGAAAGACATTTAGCTTGTTGCATATACTGGTTATACTTCTCCGTAGCTGACAAGCATACATCACCGTTGAAATAGGAACATAAGAACATTACTGATAGTTTACTGGAGTCATACTGGACCGAATCGTTATATCCAGAGGTTTGGAATGACAAATACTAAATAGCTTTAATCCACTCCCTTTTTCACGATTAATGACAGCCCACTAAATCAACAAAAATTTAACTTAAAATTATTATGAAAAATTTGTTTATACGTCATGTTTTGTGGATACCATGATAGTATATTATAAAACATGCTCCAAAATCAATATCAAGTTAACAAATCAATAAGAAAAATACGGTTATAGATAGGTTTATTCAGGTTTATTGAGCCTCTGGAGGAATGCGTTATTTCATATCAGTGTGCTCTGATATGAAATAACAACTAAAAACAAAATTATATCTTCTAAAGACAAAACAGATTTCTTGAATATTTAAATAATTCTATTGTAATCTATTCATGAATATGATAAAAATTTATAAAAGTGATAAGATATAAAACGGGTAATAACCTCTATTGGGCTATGACATACATACATCAAGTGCTTCTAAGTAATTTATAATATTATCTTGATGGCAAACACGTCTTTGTACATTTTATAATTTCCACAACAGAACTCTTGCTATTAAACTTTATTTTTTTTTTAGTTAGAAGAAAATAAATTTCCTTTGATATTTAACCAAATATAGAAATAACACCTGTGTACTCCTTTTTTCCCAATTCACAACAAACATTTCACAGAAATCGAGATAAAGTTATAAAATTCAGATTTAAAGTACAAAATTCAGAATTCACTTTTAACTTTGAAAGGTTAAAATGAAAACACCGAGTAAAGAAGTAAAATTAATGGAAATTAAGTTGAGTTGTTCTTATAACATAAAGGTCAAACCCCTCACACGCGTATATTTAGATAGAGATATGCACATACGTACATATATGCTTATGCACATACGTACATATATGCTTATGCACATACGTATATACATACCTACCTTCA
>NC_068986.1:7809689-7818547 GCF_001194135.2 Octopus bimaculoides | reverse complement strand
ATATATATATACGTACGTATGTGCATCTCTCTCTCTCTTTCTCTTTCTCTCTCGCTATATATATATATATATATATATATATATATATATATACATATATATATGTGTGTGTGTGTGTGTGTGTGTGTGTGTAATATTAATGATTATATATGCATACACGTACATACAGGCAAACAAACATACACATATATATAAATATTGAAATGTGTTTTTCGCCGGTGAATGCGTCTTTCAAGTTGGCAAATTTCCATTAGTTACGAGTGAAGCAAGCTTAAGTGTACTGTACAATGTTTCTTTTCATTGATAAAGTAATATCTTAATTATGGTTAACAGAATTTAGAATTCAAGTATTGAGAGAAATGTCTTTGTTTATTTCATGTTTCAGAATGAGTTGTATTTCTTGTTACGAACGATATGGTATTACTTATTTTGCTGAGAAGGCGACGAGCTGAGTCGTTCGCACGCAGGGCAAAATGCTTACCGGCATTTCGTCGTTGCTTGCGCTTTGAGTTCAAATTCCCCCGCAATAAACTTTATCTTTCTTCATTTCAGGGTCAATACAATAAGGACCAGTCAAGTACTGGGGTCGATGAAATCAACTTGCTTCCTCCTCCTCCTCCAAAACTTCAGGATTTGTGTCTATGATAGAAAGGCTTATTTATTCTGTTGAGCGGCCGACTCTAGTGAGTTAACGTGCTATATTTTTTCCAACTGTCTGCAGTCTGAATTCAAATTGATTTGCATTCTTTTGGCATCACTATGTTTAATCCCCATCATTGTCCACTTAAGGAAAATACTTAATCAATTATACAGATTAACACTCCCACCTGGCATATAGGATGCTTTTAGCGGGGTTCACTGCCAGGTCTCCAGTTGAGAACAACTTACTCTCTTATCCTCAGATTTCTCTAAGATCCTTTAAACTGTCAGAGGAACAACTTTCCCTTCTGACTAACATATATATATAAATTTATTATATTTCAATAGTCATTTTATAATAAAAAAATATTTATACTTATAAATTTAAAACATATCTGGAACAGACACAAGTCACGCATTGACTGCTGCTCTGCGGTTGCAATCAAGCGTTGTCTTTTATATCCTGCCTGCAATGAGTTGAAAGAAGATTGATAGGGAAGCGTACCGAAACTTCGAGCATTTAAGTTTGCAAATGACAATGTGGTTTTCCGATATAATCAGAAATTTTGATGAGCGCAGATTATTGTTTGGGAGTTACACTCACGATCGTAAGATGGGGGTTTCGATTCGTAGAACGGTGGTACATTGTGCTTCTGAGCAAAAACATTTCATTTCACGTTGCTGCAAATAACTCCGCCGTGAATGGGCACAACTGCCATGGACTGGAGTCATGCTTGTCTGCTTTCCTGGCAATTGGGCTGGTAGCATTCGGAACCTACAACAATGCCACGAAGTTTATTGTAACCTGCGGTGTAGAATTAATATCCAATAGTCTAGTCGAAATAGTGATACACACACAGACGGGCGCACACACACAAACAAACACACACAAACACACACACATACATGGGTACATGTGTACGGTTGTACAAACATATATATACGTATACATATATGTACGTATGTGTTCTATCCATAGACGTTACTTAATAATGATAAAAGAAGAGTTACGTTACTAAGATCCTTATTTTACACTATCATCCACAAAAAATAGGACACCAATGAGTGAGAATCTGTGTGCTTTCTCATAGCAAAGAGAATATATGTTAGTTTACATGACCTCGCAGTCGCAGATTATACATACCGGACATGTTGAGTTCCAGTAACTGATAACGAGACTCGTCATGGCAAGTCACGACTATACTAACAATATGCTAAGCCTACTAAGCATTCATCGAACTGTTTGAAGAAGGTTTAACAAGTTAAAACTTCAAAGACACTGTTACTACCATTCTTGTCAAAGAATATTATATATATATATATATATATATATATATATATATACTTAAATGAAAAGAAAATGGAGATTTACGACTGACATATTTTAATTTATTAACTTAATATTATATTATTATTATTATTATTATTATTATTATTATTATTATTATTATTATTATTAGATAATATAAATATCATAATCCTACAATTGTATTGATTCAGACCCAATAATAAATTTATAAGAATTCATTTTTCATGGGTAAGAATCTCATCAGGGAAATATTTGACAAAAATTACATATGAGGATTTTTAGATCCGAAAACAAAATGAATTAAATATGCTTACGTTTGTAAGCGTGAGCGTCAATAATTTTCTAAAATGTATAATAAAAATATATAATTTAAAAATCTAAAACAGATAAAAAATAAATAAAATCTAATATAACAGTCGTAAAATATGTTTGTGTACTTTTAAGAATATTAATCTAAATATATTTCTGCGCATTAGTTTAAAAGAAAATAATAAAGAAATAATATGCTAAGAATTTATGGCAAAATAGAAAATATCTCTTTTCTTCTTCCATACTATTAGGAAAATTACATGTTATTCAGACAATTTATTCAGAAAATTCCTTATTCTCACTAGTATTATAAAACAAAAATAACCCACTATTAATCATTGTAAAACAGTGAAAAAAAAGTTTAAATACTTTATCCTCACTTGGCTAATACTAAATAATATTATAAATTACACTGTATTCATTATTTATAATCACCCATACGAAAAATGCAATCAAAATTAAAAAGTACGTCGTTTTGTTAAGAAAATGACCTTTGATTAAAAATAAAACCATAAATACATATCATAATAGCATAATTATTTTATCATAATAGAAATTTACTAAAGTCATTTAAAAATTCCCCTAATTATCTCTATAGTCAAAAGTTTGTTTATTCTAAATACGCCGATGTTATACAATTTATATAAATTATGATTACCTATACTAATTTAAAATAAATAAATAAACGATCCAAAAGTTATTTAGTTTTTCAGAGGAAAATAACTTGCTGCAAATCAATGTCTATAATTTTTGTGGATTCATACTTTCGAAACCACGGAAGAACAGGAGATACATAATTTCACAATCGAAATTTACTAAGTATGATAGGGTCTACGATAAATATTCATATATGTATTATTATCTACAATTTATGTTAAATCATATTTAAGAATTATTATAAACGTACTTTCGAAAAAAACAGAATAGCTGGAAATTCATATGACAATAGAAATGTTTTTAATTACCATAGGGTCAACTATAAAGTTATTTGTACGTTATCAAATTTAATTTAAATGCTTATAATTATTCAAGATAAAATAAAATAATATAATCTTAAATTTATAACTTTTATTCGTGTACCAATATAGTTATATACTTAAGATGAATACATTACAGTATTTGTATATAATCTTATATTAGACAATTATATTATATGAAATATAATACTAACTTTAGTCAGTAATACACTGAATTATTATAAATATCCCTATTAAAATACTAATTTAAACTTATGAATCAGTCAGCCCCAATTAAATATTTTTTCAAAATTCAATTACATCAAAATGTGGAACACGTGATAAAGGAGAATAAATATTATTTTCTACTCTAAGCTCAAGGCCCAAATTTTTTTGCGAGAGAGCCAGTTAATAATATTAAACCCAGTACGCAACTGATACTTAATTTATCGTCAATAACGTTAGAATTTTACCAAAACATTATGTAACTATTAATTTATTTAATTTCGTACCAATTTATTTAGTTATTTATATTCCTTAATGAAGTAATGATCTATTAAGTAACACGTATATGAATTCAAATACATATAGATATACACACATATACATATATGTACATAAAAGCGTGTATATATCCGTGTTTTTCTCCTTGTCTCCGTATTCTTTCTGTTGAAGAGCGTAGCTCGAAACGTCAAAGACTTTCCGTATTCCCGAGCGTCATACTAATATATACTTTTGTTATTTACACCACCTGTCCTCGTCTGTTGTTATTTTTTGTATATTCTCCCATATATATATATATATATATATATATATATATATATACATACACAGACACACACATGCACGAATATACATATATACACATGACATACATCATATATATGTTAGTATACATTTTCCTAAATATATAAATATATATTGGCCTAGTGAGGATAAGGTATTTTAATTTTTTTAATTTTTTTTTTTTGCTATTTAGCCATGATTAATAGCGTGTTGTCTTTGTTTTATAACACTAGTGAGAATAAAGAATTTATCTCAATAACTTTTCTCAATAACATGTATTTTTCCTAATAGTATAGACGAAAAAAAGGAAATAATTCTTGTTCCGCCATAAATTCTTAGCCTATTATTTCTGTTTTTTCTTCATTTTTTTATAAATAATGCGCAGAAATATACTTAGATTTATATCTTTAAAAGTACGCAAATATATTTTATGACCATGATATTAGATCCTATTTATTTATTTATTATTTTTTGTTTCTATTATATACTTTTATTATATATTTTCTAGAAATTATTGACAGTCAGGCTTACAAACATAAACATAATTAAGTCAGTCTGTTTTAGGATCTAAAAATCCTTATATGCAATTTTTGTCCAATGTTTTCCTGATGAGATTCTTACCTATAAACATGAATTTTTATAAATTTATTATTGGGTCTGAATCAAAACAATTGTAGGATCATAATATATTTCTATTATAATAGTAATATAATATTATGTTAATAAATCAAACTATGACAGTCGAAAATCTCCATTTTCTTTTCATTTTTGTATATTGAACATATACGCCTTTGAAACGGGGAAAAGTTTTTCTTTGCCATATTGGGTATTAAACCGCCGAACCAGTGAAAACTTGAACGTTTCCATCCTTCCTGAGGAGCCTGTTATCCTTGTATTGGATTTTAACTTTAGATACACGCACACACACATACACACACACACACAAATACACACACACACACACATGTACACACATACACACATACACACACATACACACACGCACACACACACATATATATTTATGTGTGTGTCTATGAGTGTGTGTACAGAAATGTTACGAACATGAACCAGAAGGAATCACCGATAACAAGGAACATAAGATACTGTGGGATTTTACAATCTAATGTAACTCCTTGATCGAGGCTCGGAGACCAGATATTGTTGTAGTAGATAAAAGTAAAAATAAACCAAGATCATAGATATTGCAATACTTGGGGATGCACGCATGCGTGACAAAAAAGTAGGAATGGTTCAAATGTAGAGAACTACTAAACGAATGTGGACATTGAGGAGAGTTTTTGTCATTCCAGTAGTTGTAGGGGCCCTGGAAGTTCTAACAACAAGTTCGAGAAATATGTCAAAGTAATCAGAATTGACATAAGAGCAGAACGAGCCCAGGAGACTAATCTTCTGGGAACAGTTAAGATTTTGAGATTGATACTTGGATGCTGAATGTCTCCCACGATAATTAACAACCAAGTATCAAAGCTTATAATGTGCGCAAAGAGATACTGTGAGACCTCTGGCAGCAAGCTGCTGTCCGCTCTCACAGAATCTACCAGAACAAACAAGACCAAACGTTCTGCGAAGTAAGACAATAAGAAGAAGAAGAAGAAGAAGAAGAAGAAGAAGAAGAAGAAGAAGAAGAAGAAGAAGAAGAAGAAGAAGAAGAAGAAGAAGAAGAATGATGATGATGATGATGATGATGATGATGATGATGATGATGATGATGATGATGATGATGATAATAATAATAATAATAATAATAATAATAATAATAATAATAATAATAATAATAATAATAATAACGATAATAATACCTTCTACTATAGGCACAAGGCCTGCAAATTTGGGGAGGGGGCTAGTCGATTACATTGACTCCAGTGTTTCACTGGTACTTAATTTATCGACCCCGAAAGAATGAAAGGCATAGCCGACCTCGGCGGAATTTGAACTCAGCACGTAGCGGCAGGCAAAATACCGCTAAGCATTTCGTGTGGCATGCTAAACATTCTGCCAGCTCGCCGCTTTAGTAGTAGTAGTAGTAGTAGTAGTAGTAGTAGTAGTAGTAGTAGTAGTAGTAGTAGTAATGACGCTGGAATCCTGAAGTGGACAGAGGAAGAGATACAGGTGGACAGGAAGTCAGGAAAGCTCCTAACGATGCATCAGCCCATCATCCACGCGTAAGCTCTGATCGCCAATACATGAGAAGAGCAAATGGAGGAAGGGGACTGATAAGTGTGGAAGACTGCGTGCATATCGAACTCGAGAGCCTAATGAGATACCTAACACAAAGTAAGGAAATATTGTTACTGACAGAAAAGCGGGAGAATTGGGTAGAAATAAAAAAATGGGAAAACAAAGGAAGAATTACAAAAAGGACAGGAAGAAGCAGTACTCAAGAAGGGACTACACAATCAATTCTATATAGACACAACAGAAGGTGATGGAAAAATAGGTGGGAATGGCTGGTGAAAGGAATCCTGAAAAGAGAGACCGAGAAAATAATACTGGCAGCGCAGGACCGAGCTCTGACCACCAAATGGAGGGTCAATCTTAGAAATGAGCACGTGTCTCCGCTGTGCCGCATCTGTAACAGAGTGGATGAAACCATTGCCCATATCATAAACAAATGCCCTAGACTTACCCAAAGCTACTACAAGTTGTGGCGACACGACCAGGTAGGGAAAGTGCTACACTGGAAACTATGCGAAAAGTGGGGTCTAGAGAGAGGCAAGACGTGGTATGAACACAAACTGCAATGAGTGGCAGAGTCGGAGACTAGCAAAATCCTCTAGGATTTCCCAATCCAAACAAATCAGGTAGTATAGCATAACATACTGGACCTAGAGATTGTGGCTAGGGTGCACCACATATGTTATATAGTCGATGTTGCATACTCCTTTCACCCACGAATAGTCAAGAAGGAAGGCGAACATATATAGATAGATACAACCCTCTGAAGTACGAAATGGCTCGGCTACGGAAAATGAAGAAGGTGAAGACATGTTTTGCCTCCTAGGCACGGCCAGGATAATCTGGAAAATATTAGATAGCTGAAAAGAACTAACAGCATGTTACCTTAGACTGCAGGTAGTAAACCCGCTATGCATGCAAGACTCCAGGAGCTTCAACAAAAACTGTGATGAAAACAAAATAATAATAATAATAATAATAATAATAATAATAATAATAATAATAATAATAATAATAATAATAATAATAATAATAATTCTCAAATTTTGAAACTTCGGAAGTGATTTTTTCCGGAATATAATAAATAACTAGGAAAGCAAAGAAAAAAAACTACATTAAAAAATTTGTTTAACGTTTTTATTTTTTTTCCAAATATTAAATGTCTGTAAACAATTCTTTGTATTGCACTTGTGATATTCTTGAAGCTGCTATTGGTAAAAATTTGTCTAGAATTTTCTGTACATGAATATTCCTAGATTGAAATAAAAATTAAATTAACAGCAGGGTGTATAAAATTAATAGAAATGTACATCACTATAAAAAAATAAATTCATTTTATTTCACAAAATGATAATAATTACGAGCTAAACGAGCAAACAGAATTTAGAGATAAAATTAATCTAGACATAAGTATTTTGAAATCTTATAAATATTTCATTATTTGTACTGAAAGTTTTACTATGAAGCAGTCGACAAACATAAGAGAACTGATAGTATTTATCTCTCTAACTGTTTAGAGTCCAGACATTTTTTTGGTATCAAATAGCATAAATTGAGTTAAACTAAAATTTATATCAACTAAAAGTGCATCCTAATTATTCCATTTAAAATAAACAAAGCCAAATAATTGAAGATCAGTTGTACATGAATATTGTCAACGATTTACCCTACAAGTTATTGAGTGGATTAAACATTTGTTTTATTTCGTAGCTTATGATAGTTACTGAGGAAATGTAGAGGTGGCTGTTATAGTCCTGTATTGTTCGTTTGAAGTATAAAACGAAGAAGAACTGTACAGGTTATAGGAAATAAAATGTTGTTCACAATGGAATCTCATGTAAGAAGAAACGAGTGAATTATCATTTACGCAGTTATACAACAGCGGTATTAGTAAATCAAAATAGGGTTTTAACAGGTCTAGTAAATTAAAATTGAACTCAAATCCATCACTCTAATTTACGGTGTAATACAAAAGAAAGATCTGCATGAGAAAGATGCATGCCAACAGGAAGATGTATAGAATGGAATAAATGAATGGGCAGATCAGATTAGTTTTAAAAAATGAGAAATAATTCAGCATAGGTGCTTAATGAGAAGACATGTTAGACTTCCTTTGAGGGAAATTTTTAATACATTAGGAAAATTTTAAATAAAAAACGAGGATTCATGCGAAAAATACATTAAAATTTGTAAAACATTTATAACATGCAAGGGTTCAGAATATTTTAGATAACCGATCTTGAGTAAATACAATTAATAATAACGATGATGATGACGATAATAATAATAATAATAATAATAATAATAATAATAATAATAATAATAATAATAATAATAATAATAATAATAATAATAATCATTTGTACTGAAGGCACAAGGCCTTGAAATTTTGGGGGCGGGGACCAGTCGATTGCATCTACCCCAGTGTTTCAATGGTACTTAATCTATGAACCCTGAAAGGATGAAAGGCACTGTCGACCTCGTCGGAATTTGAACTCAGAACGTAGCATAATAATAATAATAATAATAATAATAATAATAATTATTATTATTATTATTATTATTATTATTATAATTATAATTATAATAATAATAATAATAATAATAATAATAATAATAATAATAATAATAATAATAATAATAATAATAATTATAATAAT
>NC_068986.1:7806408-7808693 GCF_001194135.2 Octopus bimaculoides | reverse complement strand
GGGGAAAGAAGACTAATTGGATGCAAACACAACATTAAAGCAGAAGAAAACAACATAGTATGTGAAAATGCCACAGAACCGCTAATATTCGACGTAAGAGGATTAGGTTTGTGTGGGATGGAAGATTGCAAAGATAAAGCATTTTACAAGTACTTGAGAATGAATGAAACTGAAAATAGGTGGATAAAGAAAAGAATGTATGGAAAATTTCATAGGCATGTTCAAGATAAGACAGACAGTGAAAAAAGGTGGCTATGGATGACGAAAAGTGATTTAAAACCAGAAACAAAGCCTCTAATCTGTGCTGCCCAAGAGCAAGCACTAAGAATCCATTACATCATATACAGAATAGATAACACATCAGAAAGTGATAAGTGCAGAATCTGTGGACAAAATGGTGAAACCGTATGGCATATTACTAGTCAATGTATGCCACTAGCCCAGAAAGAATATAAGAGACGTCATGACAATATAGCAAGGATTGTCCATTGGACAATTTTGCAACAAGTACGGACTTGGCAGAGCAAAAAGTGGTGCGACCACAAACCCGAAGGCATAATCGAAAATAGGACTTTATGATTCAGTGCAGCCATAAGATAGAGAATAAGAAACGATATATAGTGTTAATTGAGAAAGAAAGTAAACGACGCTAGATCATAGATATAGCATGCCCAGCTGACAACAAGGTTTGCAATAAGGAAGAAAGAAAAGTCGATAGATATAGCAGGTTAGCTTAGGAAGTTAAGCAGTTGCGGTCGCTGAAACAGGTGGCAGTAGTACCAATAATTGTCGGAGGCTTGGGAACATGAGTAAGAATCTTGAGAAGTACATGGAACAAATAGCGGCTGCAATAAGGGAGGCGCACTTGGAGAAAACAACACTGCTTGGAACCGCTCGAATACTCTGGAAGGTGCTCGAATAACAAGGGGTGTTACCTTATTTTATGTTATTTTATGTTCATTTAAATTTTATTTGTATTAAACTATTTGCTCTGTTCTTATTGTGATACAGATAAAATAAATATCTACAATATTATTTCTCCTATTTTTTATATTAATATATATGTGTGTGTGCATGTGTATGTATGTATATATAAATACATACATATGTATGTATATGTATATATATATATATATATATATATATATATATATATATATATATATATATATATATATATATATATGGGAGAATGTACGAAAAAACAACAACAGACGAGGACAGGTGGTGTAAATAACAAAAGGATGTATTAAAGGATGTCAAGGTATTAATGCAATACGGCGGACATTTAATCGAATAATGCAAGCATTACATTAGTTTCAAATACAGCGCCATCTTCAGTTTCAAAATACAAATTTTTCAACAATCAAGATATTCTATTATAATTTTTAGTAAATATTTCATCAGAGCTAGAGAAGGGAAGAATTCTATGCTGCTACTAATGTGGCAGAATAATCTTAGAGAGAAACAACTACAATTTTGAAATGGCAGAAGTGGAATTCCTTGTCTTTCTGCTCTATCAATCAGAATCTGATTATTCGTAGCGAGTTATGAGATAATATGCCACTCTTAGACAAATCTTGCACTCCCTATGAGCTATATAGTTCTACATACAACATTGACTGTAATATTTTATTTTATAAACCGCATCCAATGATACCCTCATCTTAATTTATTTACATCCTAATTTACTTTCTTGGGAATATCTCAACCTATCCTTATTTTTTATTTACCTAATATTGGTTCACTTTTCTATTTTTTTAGTTTAATTTGATTTCTTATCGTTATGTTTTTCTTATTTTTTATTCTTAGTTTTTTTTTATCTATATTTTGTTATCGTTTATCTCTCCTTATATCCAGTATGTATCTTGGGGCTTCAGCAAAGAATGTTTTTCTTAAATTACGTCTATTGTTAGCGATAAACCTGTTTAAAGTTATAAGCCCCTTATTGAATGTTAAAGTCTGTCATACTGGCCATGATGAAATACCACAAGGTATAGAAAATACATATTCGCCTTTATATATTTAATCCTTTATATTGAACACTCAATATTTCATCTATTCAATAAGACATATTCCATATATTCAATAAGACATATTCCATATATTCAATAAGACATTCAATACTTTATTTCATAGTACCATCCATTTTTATTTTATATTATATATTGTATATTATATTATATATTGTATATTCTATATTCTATATCCCACATTGGTTTTGCAGGAATATAAATAAAACATAAAAAACAGACAGTGTTGGAACTCTTTTAAACAAAATTATA
>NC_068986.1:7800118-7802618 GCF_001194135.2 Octopus bimaculoides | reverse complement strand
AAGTTAAATGTAATATTATGGTACACGTCTTTTCTACTGAAAACACAACAACGACAACACACGTAGAACAACAACTTCAATAATAATGGGAAATGAGAAGTCAGCGAGCTGGCAGAAACGTTAGTGCGCCGGGCGAAATGCTTAACGGTGATTCGTCTGCCGTTACGTTCTGAGTTTAAATTCCACCGAGGTCGACTTTCTCTTTCATCCTTTCAGGGTCGATACGTTAAGTACCAGTTACGCATTGGGGTCGATGTAATCGACTTAATCCCTTTGTCCGTCCTTGTTTTTTCCCTCTATGTCTAGCCCCTTGTGGGAAATAAAGAAATAAGAAACGTCAGCACGCCAGGCTAAATGCTTAGCGGTATTTCGTCTGTCTTTACATTCTGGGGTTCAAATTCCACCGAGGTCAACTTTGCCTTTCATTCTTTCGGAGTCGATAAATTAAGTACCAGTGCCTAGAACTGAAAAGAATAATGGAAAATGAGAAGACATAGCCAAAAGCCAGGTATATGCTTTGTCTGAGTGTAACATTCACTTATAGTTGGGTAGTCATTTGCATCAAAGTAGTAACCAGAACTAAATTACTCTGGCCTGATATTACGTGGATGTATATTGAAAATGAAAAGGGGGTGATGAATCGTAACAAAAGGAACGGGGATCATAAAATTAAGTAAAAGAAAAGAAGTGGAATAAGAAAAAAAAATTGAGAAACCTTGCTTTAAATATATAAAAAAATAGAAAACTATTTTAAAAGATATTATTGTTTATGCTACAATAAAGTTAATATTAGGAGAATTTACTATCGACGAAAATTAATAGAAGACGGAAGCATTGTTTGTTAAACCGATACTAATTTATACAATAAATTGCTATAGCTTTCACACAAAATACTTGTAGGATGTTATGTACAGGAGGTTCGGGTATCAAACACAGCAAGTATTGAATGTCGTAGTGTATCGTACGGTTGCTAATATATGTAATGTGTGGGAGAAAGGTTTTAAACGAATTTTGGTTTTGTAAACTCCAAAATACTTGAGAAACATTAGTCACAAATGCAATGTACGTATTCAGTTCTAAGACCGTTTGAGAAAAGTAGGATATGTATTAATGGATAGAGTTTAAAAAGATTACTGTTTAAATATCAAGTCTGCATCGATGCAATAAAAGTAAATTTTATTTTACATTAACGAGTATGTGTGTGTGTGTGTGTGTGTGTGTGTGTGTGTGTGTGTGTGCGTGCGTGAAACAAATTACAAAAATAGAATGGAACACGAAAGGTTGTGAAATTGAGGTATATAGATTCAGTTAACAGTGATGAGCTCTCCCATAAATGGAACATTCTCCTCCTATTTATAGTTCTTTGGTCTAGGATTCGATCTGAATATTTTATTCCAAAGTAAATACGAGTTGTGATTGGTAAAAAAAAAACAACCACTAAAAACAATGTCAGAAAAAAAAAACACCAACAAGCAGACCACGTGATCATGCATTTGAGTTACTTCAATCAACAAAACTCTTTGTTGTATTAATGACTATATCACAATTATTTTGGCAGGGAAGGCAGAAGCAGTCAGTTGGCAATATCATTGAGGATACGAAGTCGTTAGAGAAGCACCTTCCCCAAGAATCATGATTTCGTAAAATCCAAAACATAACTAAAAGCAAATTGTTGATTTCATTGATTTTGAACATCCTTTATGGAATGTAACAAATGCCGTGGTCAATGACCATATAACCTGAAAGGAGTTGTTCTTAGAAGTCATCGGTATATTCACATTAGAAATCGTGTTTAGACTGAGCACGTATGACATTGTTGAGATTGTTACTGTTCTTTGTGCATGTTACGATTTATAATCGGTTTGGCAGACATCAGCACGCATCCGAAAATAATCTGTTCGTTGAATTCCACAACGGTTCTTGTTTAGTTCATTGATCTGAGAGTAGCTTTGACGAAAGAGACATAGCTACAGTGTTCCGACTTGTGCTTAGCACATACACTTTTGAAGCTGCAGGGACATATTAAGAATAAATTGTGATACAGCCATTGTTAAGATTCTGATATAATTTTAGTAATGATTCCGAAATCCGTTTCGCAATGCGGAGTCTTGTTAAAAAATGGTTAGTAATTTTCGTATGGGCCTTAAATGTGGAATATAGCTTTTACTAGCAGTATAACCCGGCGCTGCTCGGGATTAAGCTAGGATTATTAAATGATTAAGTCCTTTATTTCAAACCAAAATAAGTAACATCGACATCAGATTTGAGCGAAATCCGTTGAAATTGGTTTGGCTGAAAATGGTTTGCTGGCAATTTGATTGGGAAATCCCATAAGGAATCAGTTTATTGGTTATTTTCACTTATTGACTCTTTTTTAAAATGTTGCATTAGAGATCTGCATAGGAGAAGGTTGATCTGAAGGTTTGCATTGGAGATCTGGATTGGAGTAACTTAGGAAAGCTTACCAACAACCTTAACCAAAAAATAAGGAGCCTGACCC
>NC_068986.1:7794236-7799305 GCF_001194135.2 Octopus bimaculoides | reverse complement strand
TGGCAAACACTCTGTTTCTCCCCTTGTCACAAACACACTATTTCTTTCTTTCTCTCTTTTTTCTTTCTCTCTCTCTTTCTTTCTTTCTCCCTCTCTTTCTTTCTCTCTCTCTTGCTCTCTCTCTCCTTCACGCGCGTACGCACAGATTTGACTTCGCCATGTCAACAAACTTCAAAATTGGTAAAAGTTTATCGATTTTTACAGCTATACGCGGGTGTCTCTGTGAGAAAAAGTTGACAAAAACACAGATAGGGTCATGAACAATGTCCTCCTAAAATTGGAGCGACATGCGTGCTAATTTGTGGACGTGCATAACCCACATCACGTACACACACACAAACATCTTCTGTTTTATAGATATTGATGTTACTAGTATAAGAACTTTACAAGCGATATCTAGTTCTGCAACAGTACCGAACAATTTCTGTAGCATGAACGTGTGTGTGTGTGTGTGTGTGTTTGCTCACGCGCGTGCCGCCATGTGTAAGGATGAATGTATTTGTTATATTTTATGCATTTGTTATATTTTGGAAAAGAAGTCAGTGTTAAGTTCACTTGTTAATCTCATATACATTTTGTTTTATCAGAATTAGTAAATGATTTGTTTATTGCTTTTAACGTTTTAATCTTATTCTGAAGTTCATTCTCGAAGACATTATATTTCTACTAAATTTGACATTTTTGATCTTGAAAAAATATTATCTTTAAATCCCATTAATTCATAATACCTTCATACATTCCACTGTTTATTTAATTTAATTTGAATAAAATATTTCTCTTAAACAACACACTGGAGAGAATTCATTTTTTTTCAAACGTACATTTTCCAATTTAATAATGCAGCGAATTGAATATTTTCTTGTTAATACATACGTAACAAATAAAATTATTTCATTTTTAAAATACAACAGAATATCTTTATAAACATTTGCCAAATAACTTTACTTTAAATTTAGAACGGCAACGTTCGTAATTCATTTTATTTCACTTAATATCCAACGTAGCTATTTTCAAATGTTTCCAATGGCTTGCTTTAAGTATATATTTCTAAGTGTTAAAATAACACATAAAATATGTAAGTTAAACATTTCCAACTCACATACCTCCGTTAATACAATCTTAATTCCTTATTTGATTTTCATGTCCTTCTTCTTACACCATCTGCCTATATATTCTAGTACTGCATAGCTACAATTTCGATGCCAATAACATTTAATGTGACCAGTCTCTATTAATTGAACAAAACATAGATATAATATAATATAATATAATATAATATATATATATATATATATATATATATATATATATCCGTGTAAGGATCCATAATCAGGGAAAAAGGCACTCATATGTATGTCAGTAGAGCAGGTATATCAATCGAAGAGTACGGTATTATATATATCCATTACGGCTGATCTTACCAATCAGTTTCGCACTGAGGGTTCAACGGAGTGTTAGGTAGCAGTCCGATTGCGTAACCCTGCGCTCTTCAAAGGCGGCGATTATGGAATGAAATATGGTGACTGCTCTCTATTGTTGGGGGTGAACAGATAACTTCCTAACAATAGAGAGTAGTCACTATATTTCATTCCATAAGTGCCATCTCCGAAGAACACAGGGTTACATGATCGGATTGTTGCCAAACACTCTTTTGAAGCCCTAGTTCCCAAACCGAATGGTAAGATCGGCCGTGTCGAAACCATAATGATATCCAAGGGGCAGCTGATGAAGGAGGTATGTTGGATTGCTGGTATGGCTGTGGAATCGTAATTATAACATATCCTTTTGGTATATATATATATATATATATATATATATATATATATATATATATATATATATATATATATATATATATATATATATATACACATACGCACGCACACATATATATAACTCCCGCGCTGGTCCGTCTCAGGATTACACAATTTTGTCTATTGAGTTGTCAGAAACGATGTGAAAAGAAGTGCTTTGCTCAAGATCACAACACAGTCCTCGGTTCAAGAATCGGAACCACTATCTTACGATCATTAGTCCAACACCCTAACACCTATGGCATGCGTTTCCACAAATACATGCATAAATATATATACATATGTACAAAGATGTATACATACACGCGCGCATACAAATACATGTATACACACATATATTATACTGGAGTAGGCACCCAAAAGCAGGGTTGTGAGTAAACAAACATTTAGAATAGTTCAAATACATTTGGGATATATCTGATTCGTAAAAGGCCGTATTCACTGCTGTTACCCGTAAAGAAATGTTCATGCACCAGGCAATAACTATTCTTTTCTACTCTAGGCACAAATCCCGAAGATTTTGGAGGTGAGGGAGCCAGTCGATTAGATCGAGCCCAGTACGCAACTGGTACTTAATTTATCGACCCCGAAAGGATGAAAGGCAAAGTTAACCTGGGTGGAGTTTGAACTCAGAACGTAAAGACAGACGAAATACGACTAAGCATTTCGCCCGGCGTGCTAACGTTTCTTATTTCTTTATTGCCCACAAGGGGTTAAACATAGAGGAGACAAACAAGAACAGACAAAGGGATTAAGTTGATTAGATCAACCCCAGTGCATAACTGGTACTTAATTTATCGACCCCGAAAGGGATGAAATGCAAAGTCGACCTCGGCGGAATTTGAACTCAGAACGTAACGGCAGACGAAATACCGCTAAGCATTTCGCCCGGCTTGCTAGCGTTTCTGCCAGCTCGCCGCCTTCGGGCAATAAGTATTAAAACACCAACAGTAATTTCATGGTCGCACTATGGCGGAACGGTGAATGATTTTGTAGCTTTTTGGCCATTATCAGTACCGTGTACCGCAAAAGAGACAATCTTGAAATGACCCATGATGTCTTTGCTTCTTTATAGTACATCAGTATAAATGTTGATTATAGTCGAGAAGCTAGTAGTAAATTTATCGTTCCACCAGAAGACGACCATGACATGATTGCTGGCGTTTGAACAGCTTCTTAAAACAAGTATTTTTATCTGACGACAAACAGGAGTGAATACGGTGTTTTGCAGATCAAATATATTTCAAACTGACCTTCCCTCTTTCTATCTCTTTTTATATATGTACATATATAAATATACACACACACAAACACGTAGACACACACGCGGGCGCGCACGCATACACACAACGCATATATATAGTTCTATTAATATCATCCATACCACCCGCCTCCATCAACATATACGTGTATAGTATCGTTCCAATTCTTTCTACGCCTGCACATCTTCCCCTCCCCTCAGCTTCTCCATATATCAGTCCTAACCACTTCTCCCTAAATCCTCTTGATTAGATCACAGGCAAAACAGAATAATATCGTAGTTGAATTACTAGAAAAGATTTTACACACCTTAACGAGGTGTAAGCTTTTATGCTTTTGTGTTTCTACTATATTTCTAAATAGATGAAAGTATTGTGCTTAAATAAGTAATAACGACAAAAAGACGCCATGTATGATTGATCTAAAGTCAATGTCAAGTACTTGAAATACTTGTATTTGTTGATTAAAATATAATTGTACAGTACAAAAGGAAATGAAACAAATGTCTGAATATGTTTAGTATTGCTTTAACTCATCTGATTTCATTTTCGTCAGTTTCCTCGCTAGAAAAATTCTTCATAACGCTGAATATTATTATTCCTAGGTTAGAGGGAAACGTACAAACATTTTTTCATATCTTACTCTCATAGCTTCTTCTTGAAACTTCTTTTTTTACCGATGTCGTTCATATTTTAAAATCAGAGTTCAAGATATCTCAGAAATCGCTTGCCTGGTTTTAGCCAACCTTCTCTCATCTATCGGATGATAACTTTTGTCATTCATCTTCTCTCGCCATTATATTATTAAATCTGACATTGAAATGCGTAAAAGTTTTGCCAGTAAGACTATATTACTTATATTGAATAATACATTAATTATAAGACTATACTGATTATAACAATTAAATTTTAATCATTTTGAAAATTGCGACAGCTGTTGAAGAAAGAAAGAACTTTAAAATATTTTCTTTTTCCTTCTAATTACTAGATATTTTGCATGTGCGATATTTACTAAAATTCCTATGTTACGAAGTGGTATCAAAAGGTTTCCGGTATAGTTATGTTTTATAAAAAATAACTTATTTACTAAAGTTTTAACATCATCTCCTTCAAAATATTCACCTTGTGCAGCAATACACCAGTCCCAGTGTACCTGCCACTTTTGGTATCTGGCCTGGAAGTCATTTTTTTGTAGGTGAGTCAAGGACCTTCTGTGACTCGCTCTGAATCTCAATAACAGCGTTAAAATGGCAACCATTGAACTGCATTCTCATCTTGGGGAAGAGACGGAAGTTCACAGGTGCTAAATCTGGTGAATAGGGCAGGCGTGGAAATGACACCATGTTGCTTTTGGTGAGAATCTCACGAATGAGGAGAGCTTGGTGACAGGATGCATTGTCGTTGTGAAGAATCCATTTCTGCGTGCTCCACAGATCCGGTCACTTATGCTGAATGTTCTCCATTAAACGCTTCGAAACGTCACAATAGAACTCTCAATTAAAGGTCTGACAATGGGGTACGAATTCTCGATCCACAGCACCACATTTCCGGGAGTGACACTCGTAGCAGGTCTTCCAGATCGTTCGTTGTCTTCCAGGGACGCTCTTCCCCATTTGAAACGCGTGTGCCACTCGAAACATTGCGTACCACCCATTAACCTGTCACCGTAAGTGTGCCGAAGGAATCTCAATGTCTCTGTAGCAGATTTCCCAAGTTTAACGCAAGATTTCACGTTGGCTCTTAGTTCCTGTCCATGACAAAATCGCAGACAACAGCGTACACGTGATGAAAAGAACACAAATTTCACAACTTGAGAAGTAAACACAGAAATGTCACTTGGCACACTGCCGCATGAAGGTAACTGCAACCTTATGCTGCCATGTTTAGGCGCACTAGAGAACTAGTCCGGGAACAGCGTATATAAATATGTACATCTCTTTGTTTCTCTCTCTCTCTCTCTCTCTCTCTCTCTCTCTCTCTCTCTCTCTCTCTCTCT
>NC_068986.1:7790425-7792409 GCF_001194135.2 Octopus bimaculoides | reverse complement strand
GTAGTAGTAGTAGTAGTAGTAGTAGTAGTAGTGGTGGTGGTAGTAGTAGTAGTAGTAGTAGTAGTAGTAGTGGTGGTGGTAGTAGTGGTGGTGGTAGTAGTGGTAGTAGTAGTAGTAGTGGTGGTGGTGGTGGTAGTAGTAGTAGTAGTAGTAGTAGTAGTAGTATTTTATCTATCTCGAAAGGGGCAATGGCAAAGTTGACCTGTTCAGGATTTGAACTCAGAATGTAGAGAGCCGAAAGATATACTGTAAAGCATTTCTGTCAACGTGCCAACAATTCTGATACTTTCCGATCCTAAAAAGCAAAATGAGACGAAATGTTTTGCTCAAGAACATAACTCGTCGCCCGGTCTCGAAGTCGAACGCACCATCTGGTGATCATGAGTGCTACAGACCACTTGGCCATGCACCTTCACACATACACACACGTGCGCATATATATATATATATATATATACAGATATATATATATATATATATATATATATATATCTGTAAACAATATATGACAATCATTTGTTTGGTAGCCATGGTAAACTCCGAGTTTCGGATTCCGGGGTGGAAACCCAAGCCGCCATCTCTTCAGTTATCTGGCCATCGAACATCCGAAACTCGGAGTTTAACCATGGCTACCGAATAACTGTCACATATTACTTACAGAGGAATTCCTCTATTTACCTAATATCGAGGTCTCTTTCCTTCTTTTGTTGTCTTACCTTTTCTATCAATATGTATATACACCAAACCCTCTGACAAGATCAACACAGGACTATAGCAGACGACGCTTAAGGTGCCACGCAGTGAAAGTGAACCCCAAACCATATGGACCATATGGTTGGGAAGACAACTTCGTAGCACACGGCAATGCCATCTATAACGGAAGAGAATTTATTTTCCGACGCTTCAACGATCTGTCATCTCAGTTAGTGTCACGTGACAATCAAGTAATTGGCGGAATAAACAAGCTTCACAGCCGAGAAGAATTAATTGATTACATCGTCGTTACTGTTAAAGAGAAAGTAATAAATAACGTTAATAAACGAAATAATGGAAAATTATCGAAAAAGCAGCTGGATGTGATAATATATCCGGGAATAATAGAAGCAAAATAGCTTGAGGAGTCTCCAAGTCTCTTGTTGAGATTTGCAAAGATCAACACGCAGAAAAAGTGTGACGTTTATCGTCAAGTTGATCCATTAACCATTTCCTAATCTATGAGCAGATTATTGTACTTATTAGTGACACAAAGGGGGAAAAGGTTGAACTGGCCATGACAAAGTGGGGTGTTTGTGAGTTAATTTCAAGAAAATTCCGTCAATGGACCAAAATTTGATTGTACCAATGATCTGAAAATCGTTATGCACAGAGACACGCAAAATCACACACAATCGCACACATACGCACCTACTCACTCGCACATATACGCACCTACTCACTCGCACATATGCAAGTATAACAAATACACGCACACATAACACACAACTGTATGTACGCACACGCACTCACATACACATGCATAGAAAAATATACGTCTCACAAGAAAGGGAAATACATTAGCAATAAAAGCTATTGATTTCCTGTTAAATAGGCATAAAGTAATTTTGATAATTGCTTTTAGTTATAATAGGCGGACATTTTAAATTTAAACCCACTAATCAATGAATGCTTAACTTTCATTATTCAATATTTCTTTTGTTTGTTGAATGCGTGCGATTGCGTTCATTCACTTCTTACTACACCCACACAACACCAACGTATGCATAAACACGCACACACACACACACACACACACACACACACACATATATATATATATATATACATATATGTATATAGAACATATATATATATATCGATATTTAAAAGCGTGTGTGTTTTGTATGTGCATTCATTACCTTTTACGAAGGAAACGTTGACAGTGTCTTCAAAATTTCAGCTTGCTTGCGTTCATCACAATGATGAAGGTGAGCAAGTCGAAACGTCC
>NC_068986.1:7788735-7789525 GCF_001194135.2 Octopus bimaculoides | reverse complement strand
ATATATATATATATATATATATATATAGGCACGGTCATGACTGTGATAAGAAATTTGCTTCGCATTTACGTAGTGTCTTCTACTATAGCGTCGGGTCGACCAAAGCCTTGTGAATGGATTTGTTAGACGGAAACTGAAAGAAGCCCAGCGTGTACCTGTGTGTGTAGCATATATGTGTGCTTGAGTATTTGTATATTTGTGTCTGTGTTTGTCCCCCAACCGCTTGATAACCGGTGTTGGTGTGTTTTCGACAAGAGACAACGATAAAATAAGTATAGGCTTAAAAAGAGCAAGTGTTGGGTTTGATTCATTCGAGTAGAAAATTTTCAAGGCGGTGCTCCAGCATGACCGCAATCTAATTAATGAAACAAGTAAAAAATGAAAGATATGTACATATATATGTAAATATGTGTGTGCTTGTAGTATGTGTATATGAGTATGTGTGTCTTACCCAATATGAAGAGATGAACACACAGACATTTCGAAGGTCGTTTAACAAGATGATAGTGCAACAAATTGTCCTGAAGAGAGCTTCAATTTGAACAATATACTATTTTGTGCTAATGAACTAAGTTAATCTCTTAAGTATACCAAATGTCTATTATGTGATTTCAGAAGTGTATTTTAAAAACATTACCATAAACATGTCGCTTACGATCACAAAACAAGTCTGTTAGTTTCTCAGGTTTTTCATTTGCAGTTGAGCTCTGATCTCTTTTATGCGAATTAATTCATTATGTATGAGTGAATAAGGTGATATGAATATAAACGTATGAGCGTTTCTGTATAT
>NC_068986.1:7784646-7788725 GCF_001194135.2 Octopus bimaculoides | reverse complement strand
ATATATATATATATAACTCTGTGTGTGTGTTCTATTTTGTGTATTACACTTTCTGTGGATATTGTGAGATGCAAAAGAAACAAGATGTTATCAAGATACTGTGTTAGTCAATTATATCCAATTTCGTTTAAATATTTACCTCCTCGAAAATCTATAAGAGTATTTCTACTGTATCTGAAAATGAAACACACACAATATGCTACTGAATATAGCAAAATCAAAGGAGTAAAATCTTACTTTGGAGGTAGAAATGCTTGCAATTTATGTGTAAAAGGCAAAAGTGGGACATTATTTAGAGAAACTCCCACATTAATAAATAATAGAAAACTATTACAGTATTTCAACGCAAAACATACAAAACATTTAACTAGCTTGCCTAAAACGTATCACGGAATGGAGGATTACTTCCTTAAACAATGTATTTCAGATCCACTATATACAATTTCAACCACAACTGCTTAAGAAAATTTAATACTCACGCCCGACACAGTAATAAGCAGACGTTCTCAAATATGGATATATATTTATATTGTATTCCAACCGGGATAATGAGCCATCATGCACGACTGAGATAAGAAGAAGCTGTTCGACTGCATATGAGAGATTATAAAACGCGAGCAAACATTGCACAATTGAAAATCATTTGTGGGGGCGAAAGATAAATAGTTGTTTTTTTTAATATTTCTGTACAATAATTGCAAAAGTATTTTACGTCTGCCCCCATCATTGTTGATACCACGCAAATTTAGATATCTCAACTTAATTTTTAATACAATATTTAGAATTTAGAATTCTATTAAAATTTTGTACTGAATATGCTCCAATATTGTTCAGCCGAACATCAAGAGTCAAAAGGATAACAAATTTATTCATTGTCATTAGGTTCTAGAAGATTCACTCTCAGTGTCTCTAAGTCTCATTCCGTCAATGTACCACGTATGTTCATAAAATACATCGTGAAAAGGGAAGAAGTGTTTTCCGAAGCCTAAATACAAAAGCTTTTAGGTACCCACGTTCGAGTTTGCCACAACGTATTATGAATGTCTACATAGGTTATTGTTTGAATGTTTGGCAGACTTCAGCACTCATCATCAAATATTTTGTTTGCTCTTCCAGTGTCTCCTCTGTTAACTTTCTCTTTTAATCGATCACACATTAATGAACGAAAAAGAAATGAAATAAAATGAATAAATGAGAGACGAAACCCAACGCCCGCCGATTGGGTTTTTCTCGAAAATATATTTTCTTTTTTTGAAAAATCAATATGAGGTTTTAAACCTCTTACAAAAAGGAGGCAATAAAACCTCTTACTTAACATGTTTGTTTTTTAAACACAATTAAGGTTTTAAACCACTACAAATAATGCAATAAGGTGCGGTTTCAAACCCTCTTAACGAGGCTTTTTCACTACTTATTCATCGATATATCCATCAATATATCTATCATTACCTTCAGTACCGCTAAATTTCCCTTATCCCGTCATTTCCCATGTCTCATTCATGTACGTGGCATATGTCATGTTAGGGCCAACCAGCCATATGCGACATTCATCTTTAAGTCTTTTAAGCTTTTCCCACATGAAAAGCCTTATGACCTCCACAGCTATCGGCGGAGGTCATTCGGGATCCCGTGTGCAGGACATATCTACTGTCTCTTTATGTTCTACTATTTTCCCCACCTCCCTGCCCTTGTAGAAAAAGATAAACAATTCTTCATCTCCAGGGATAGGGGACGTTTCTTCCACCGTGGGTGGTACAATTTCGGGACAAGCAGACAGCACATCACCGTCCACCTGCAATGCCTGTTCTTCTTTCTTTTTTCCTTTTCTTCCTAACTTCGGGAGAGTGGAGCTCTTCTGTTTTGTCCGGAGTCTCTCCCCCACCTCCCGAAACCTTAGGGGCCTTCGGCGGGCAGCCATTGTTGACCGTTTTCTTCCTTTTGTAGTTGAGGAGGCTTTTTTCTCAACCACATCCACCTCTCCCTTTGACCGGGTATGGGAGGTGGCTTCCAGTGACTATTCTAGGACCTTACCATGATCCTGGGGGCAGTTCGTTTTAATGTGGCATGGCTCCAAGCACGAGTGTCACTTGTGGAGTGTCCCTCAAGTATCACCGGATACCTTCAGTCTGCCATTAAAAAAAAAAATCTGGAAAGAACAGATCTTTTGCGGCCGATGGGCTCCACAGGGTCAAAATCGCTTTTGACCCTACCTTATTGACCGCCGGCAATACCCTTACATTTAAGAGCCTGGGCCCGCTATCCCCCAGGCCCCGTCGAATGGTAACTTCAATCCAACCCGCCTCGGTGCCTGGGGGTAACCCACATGCCCAGGCTCTTATTAATTTCCTCCAGCAGTACGACGGGAAGAACAGAATTTCGTTGCCCTCCAAGGGCTGGCTCGCTAAATTGCGACCATACGGTTGAATGCTTGACACCGCAACTATATGGTTGCATGCTCGACATCGCGGGATATGTATTTCCCAGAGGACAAATAGTATTTCAGTTCTTTTTCTATAGTTGGTTTTGGGAAGACGGTGATGGTATCAAGAACTTTAGGGTAAGTTCTAACCACCACCGTCCTCTCCTCCGTATCTTTTAACCACTGCTTAGGTGGGATAATTTCCCACTCTAAAGCAGTAGTCTTCTGTTTTAACTTTTTTCCTACCATAACTAAATGTTCAAATAGGAAATAATTGTTCACAAAAAAGTTTCAAAATGATGACAGTTCAGAAAAAAAAAGAAATAGTCAGTAAACGAAACAGGAAGAGTTTAAAGAAAAGGAGGTAGAGAAAAACAAGAGAAACAGTTCAAGGAAAAAGTAAAAAAACACAGGATCCTCGGCAGGAACAAAATGTGCTACACCGTACTCCAGCTCTGGCTTGAACTGGTACTTCTTTGGTTGCAGTCAAATAAACACACAATAGTCCTGGTCCGTACTCCAGCGACCCAAGTGAGAAAAAAAATATTTAAATGGTTTCTACTTACTTGGTTATTACATACAAACGCCCTCCAAGCACCCAGTCACACACACTATGCCTGGAACAGGCAACAATTCAATCAAATTTTCTCAAATTTTCAAATTTTTGACAACGCCAAGCACAAGCAAAATGCCCCAGAGCTGGACAGAATATACTGTAAAAATAAAAACACAATACTTCTACTCAGCTCACAAAAAAAGCAAATTCGCTTACCCTGACGGTGTCCTCTGTTCCTTAGACGGAGCTATCAGCTGCACGTCTATCTTCAATGGTAACCGGAAGTAGGCTTCCAACACAAACTTGGTTAGCAAGCTACTTACCACACAGCCACCCCTGCGCCTACACACACACACACACACACACACATACTATGGTTAACAGCACGTCAAAAGAAGTATAACAGATACCGACGGATAAGAACTCAGAACGGAGGCAACATGGGTGAAAGTCCTACTTAATTTGAGAACCCATCACATTCAAAACTAGCTGCAGATCGACATCACTTGTAGTTAATGAGTGATGGTGGTTGTAGTCGTAGCATACGTTGAATTCAGCAAAATGTGAGATAAAAAATAATATGGAAACGAGTCGAACAATAAATTGTGTGATTGTATAGATCTTATGATTTCATTATTGTTCTCCATTGCAGACGAGAAAACAGTCAGTGGAAAAGAACAGAGAATGAATTTATAATGATAGTATTTCTAATTGTGGTAATTAACTATTGTGAACTAAATTGGAATTTATGAAATTGAAAAGAATTCTCAATATTGTAATGGAGATGTATTTCACTCTCATTTACAATTCAAGTTTATTGATTCGTTATTATTTATTGATTCTGTTCTAAAAAAAATAATTGAAAACAACACATTTGCAACAGCAACAGCTACAGCAACAAAAACAACAACGACAATGATAATAATTCTTTCTGCTATAGACACAAGGCCTGAATTTTTTTTTTTTTTTTTTTGGCGGGGAAGATTTTGTCGTGCGGGCTAAAGATTCGACTATCTCGCAGCAGTATTATGATTGTTATTATTGATGATGATGATGATGATGATAATAATAATAATAATAATAATAATAATAATAATAATAATA
>NC_068986.1:7773810-7783678 GCF_001194135.2 Octopus bimaculoides | reverse complement strand
CTGTAAAGACGAACTCATAACAAAACCCACCAAAAAAAAAAGAAAGAAATGAACGATGAACAGATAACATGAATACTATGAAATGGTTTTTCGTTTTTGCACATGATTTGCAAGATTCTTTATGTGAGTTCGTGTGTTGAAGCATATTCTGTTGTATCTGAGGAGAGTCATTTTGTTTTTGTACCTTATAATTTTAACACACTCACCGGTAAAATTTCCACTTACTCCTTATTTTTATTTTCCTAAAGTTTTCGTTGCGTCTTAGTCAAGACAATAGAAAAGGTTGCAAGACGCAACGAAAATTTTAGGAAAATAAAAATAAGGAATACGTGGAAATTTTACTGGTCAGTGTGTTAAATTATAAGGCACAAAAAGAAATTTACTCTCCCCAGACACAACAGATTGTGATATGGTTGATTTGTGATTTACACACACTACTATGCAACACTCCTCCAAAAACATATAGGAATAAACTCATGCAGTAAATAAAATAACGCACCGAATAACAAACAATATGGACGTGTGAGGGCGAGCTGCCGGGGAAGATAGATTAAATTTGAAACCATTAAGAAACATGAATTAAGAATCCGCGAAAACAATGAGAGAAAAGTATGTTTTAATGTAAGCCATCTCCAGAAAACGAAAGATTTTTCTATATTTTTCTATATTTTTCTATTTTTCTATAACAGTACATCTTATGACTCCAAGGTGCACAATTGAAACATGTGTCCTTCTCACCGAACTAATTTCCTCCACCAAAACATATCAACTAACCTAGCCATAATATCCATTTTATAACGTACTCTCGCTCAATGTGTCGGCGTAAGACTTGGACTCAGCTTGTTCAAACACAAAACAAAATCCAGATATCGTTTATCATCATCACCAGCATAACAACAACAGCAATGTTAATGAGAATGGTTCCAAATGTTGTCTCTAGGCCAGCAATTTTAAGGGAAGGTAGGAAATTTTGAGGTAGGGGGCTGGTCGATTACATCAACTCCAGTTTTCAACTGGTACTTTATCAACCGCTAAAGACTGAAAGGCAAAGTCGACCTGGGAATCTAATTTATGTCTTAATCTAACTTGCGTGGTGTAAATTATGTTTCAATCCTATCTCAACATTCCAGGGTGTCTGATATCTTTGAACTAACATGTAATATAATTAAACTAAACGATATTTTCCCCCTTTTAAATGAGATGAATTTCAAATACAATGTAGGAACACTTTATCTTATGCTACGATTTTCTTTTTCCAATTAAGTTGTCTGTTACTAAGTTTGCAGAATTTCTTTTGTAATAAACTTTGTCTCACGTCGGTTAACGTCAATCAATATTTTAATATAATACGAAGGTTAAAATTATCCAAAAATCAAACTTTCATAAAAATGAGATTTTCTACTTTTCTGAATAACAGATACAAAATTTTGTGAGGATTCTCAATACATAAATATAAGACTATATTGATATATGTTTTGTTTTTCTCCTCTATTACCGGTTGAGAAAAATTTGAATTGTTTACTGAAAGAATATATTTCAAATAACTGGAAATCATAAAGAGAGTTGGTCTTAACAAAACTGACAAAAATTAAATTTTCTGTTTTTTTCTTTTTTTTTTTCTAAAGTGGCGTAAACTGGCAAGTTGATAAAGAAAGTACAAAATGGCGAATTTTATTAGTTCTTTTTCTTCATAGTCGCGCGACATTTCTTTCATTCAGCTTTTTTTTTTCGTTTTACAGCAAACTTTAATCGAGTGAATGGCTAACAATAAAATTCATTTTACATTGTATGCGCCGTGTCCCGCATTCAATTTTCGTCGAAGCCCCTGAGTATTTGGCTGAATAAACGAAGGTAATGCTTTCATATAAATATGACAGACCTGAATCTAAAATATAAAACAAAACATCAAAAGCAATATATCAATAAATATTCATGAATTACCACATACCAAGGAACGGTGAAGTGTCAACAAGGGAGCAACTATGTAGTGTCTTTATTTGCTAGAAATCATACTTAAATCGCTTAAGCTGTGGTAGACCATCCAGTGGGAATGCGTTACTTTGAGAGAACGAGCATGAAACGTCTTGACCACATCGTTATGCCTTTATCTGCTTCATACATCAATACACAATGATAATTTTAGGTCTGTCATTTATTTCAGTTTGAAATAATTCACAACAATGTTAGTTCATATGGGATAAAATTGTTGTCCTTATAACTGATGCCAATATACTACAACACAGAAGACGGCGCGCTGGCACCATCGTTAGCACGCCGACCAAAATGCTTAGGAGCATTTCGTTCTGAGTTCAAATTCCGGCGATGTCGACATATTCGATTATACACACGTACATATGCATGCATAAATGCATACATATATGTTATCATGTGGATCCTCGTCCATCTGTATGTTGTCATCAGCACTGTAAGATTCTTGTATCCACTATTATGTTGTGGTGCTATTATCGTCTATTGTGCTATCGCTGACAGCTCCGCAAGACAACGACTTTGAAACGTCTACCTTGACGGTAATTCAAACTCGTATGTATCATGTAACTGATAATGAATCCAACTGAGAACTTGTACGACGACTACTACTACTGTATTTCTTCTTTTGGCCATATGGGGCCTAACACAGCGGGACAAACAAGGACAGAGAAAACACAAAATTAGGGACAAATGAAATCGAATGAAAAGAATGGTAATCATAAATGAAAAAGTGGAACGACGTTAACTCGAACCCCACACTCCAGATAATATTGAACATATTTTTAAACAGTTATTTTATTTTTGTGTTTTTGTCCTTGCTGTGTGTTGCTTGTGTTGTATATTCAGTATTATTTTTGGGGCTAACTTATTTTGCTGTTTGCGCTTGTAATACTTTTGTCTGCATTCGTATCTGTTCTGCGTTTATTTTTGTCTCTTTACTACAACTGACTTTCTTTTATTGGTCATACAGAGCCTAACACAGAGAGGACAGCACATGGTGGGGACAGAAAAAAAAAACGGATGGAAATGATGAATTAGATAAAATGATAAATGAAATGAAGCTGTTCGGCCCCCACCACCGAGCGACTTGTTTTTGAAAAACGAAAAATATCTGTTAAATTTCTTTAACAGTCCAAGATAGCTTACCCGTTCTGGTATTGTGCTGGTATCAATTTTCTTGACCCAGTGCTCAAAACCCTCCTCATAATCCTTTACTCTCAAACGATACTCTGGGTGCGCCCAGGCAATCCCCCAACTTCTCTTGTATTCACTTTTATCGCTTTGTCCCACGAATCTATCTCATTATAAAATTTTTCATTTTGTCCGTGGAACAACATATTTTTCCTCACAGGGCAGGGAGGGGACCTGTGTGAGCTTGTGCTTGTCTTTGTGTCAAGTGGGGCGTGGAGTGGATTGGTGTCTGTAGGGGAGGTTAGAGTAGGTGTGGTTGGAATTGAAGTAGCTTTCCGCCGACTCCAGCGTTGGATAGTTTCTTTAACAGTATATTGTGGTCGACTCTATCAAAGGCCTTGCTGAAATCAAGGTATATGACATCTGCGTTGGAGCCCCCACTGCATTTAAGATGTCATCAAAGTGGTGGAAGAGCTGTGTTAGACAGTCCCGCCCACCACGAAAGCCATACTGGTTGCAATTTAGAAGATGATTTTGCTCTGGGAAGGCTGTTATTCTTGATGTCATATTTTGATGGTATGTGAAGTGACAGAGATTGGACGGTAATTTACTGGGAGCGATTTATTCTCCTTTTTAAATATAGGAACGACTGACTGGGAGAGAAGGTTTTGAGGGATAAAACCGGCGTCCATACGTACATACATATATATATATATATATATATATGTGTGTGTGTGTGTGTGTGTGTGTGTGTGTGTGTGTGTGTGCGCGCGCTTATATCTGTATGTAATGTATTTGGAGGTATTTCGGTTTTTGGTATTGGCTGATGATATGCTGATGTGAATTTGAAGCATATACATATATAAACATGTAGACGAAAACTCACACATTCACTCACGCACGCTCACACGCTCTCATATATATATCTGTGTGTATGCATTTATAGAGATAGATAAATAGGTAGATATTGATTTAAAGCTCTGTAAATGCGTGTGGCTTCTTAACCATAAATATTTCCTACATTATCTAACGTTTAGGCGGTGACAATGGCAGAAGGATTTCATATGTGAACCGATGAGCAAGAGTATGATTGGTATGTTGAGAAAAGTGAGTAAGTACGAGTTGAATGGTAAATGTTTTTCTTGTGTTCGTGAGATAGCTTTATACGTAACTTCCACTGGCGTATGCGTGATTCATCTCACTTGATTATCAGTCAAATAGGAGTACAGCAAATTTAGAGGACTTCTCTTTTAGCCTTAGGCTTATGCAAACTCGAAGGAAAATTGTTTTTATTGTAGAACTGAAATCTACGATTAAACATTGGTCCTTTGTAATGTTCGTTGTTTTATTCATAGCACCAATCGGTTTAACGAGGCAAAATTTCAGTTGAGACGAAGATATTCTCAGACCAACTCATTATAGCGAAGCTAAATTTGATTGGGTTCGATTATCTGTCCAACAAAGTGTAATGAATTGGCACATATTCCTCAACAAACATTTTGCATGTAGTTGCGATTACAGTTAATTAGGAGACATTACATGGCCAACACATTAAACTTGATTAAAAGAGTTTCATTAACGAACACATTGTAGTTGATTGGAGTTGATCCCTAACCAACACACTACACTAAATTAGAAGAGATTGTTCGACCAACACACTGAGGGAGTCACTCTACACTTGGTTAAGAGATGTTCATTGGTCAACATATTACTGGTGATTGGGATAAATTGCTTGACCAACACGCAGTAGTTGACTGGGTGAAATACTTACACAAACATAGTAGAGCGTCTTATTCAAATATCCGTAGTTTGTGATACACCATTTTGTCTTTGACATCCCCAGGTACACCACGAAGTATTAAACACCTAAAATCCCAATTAGTGGAAACATTCAATAATTCCGATAATAATTTTCATAAAAATTATTATCACTACTCTATTGCACAATGACTCATCTGTAACGATGTTTAACTTATCTAATGAAACGAAATCAATATTGTAACTGCTATCTATGGAAAAGATCAAACGTATGTTTTACATCTATACAGGGAAATTATCAAAGAGTATTTTATTGATACAGGGAAATTATGAAAAAGCATTTTATATTTAAATAATCATTATTGGGTACTCCACCAAACTAAAGTACAGCAAAAGAGTACCGAATATGTTACCTGCCTCTTCTTTCATGTTTAGGAAAACACTTTCAGGTAAATTCTCCATTTTTCTTATGATTGATCAACTATTAACTAACATCGTTACTCCCAAAGTTCAAAACACACTGTATTCATGTTATTAATGAAATATATGTAACTCGCTATCATAGATCTGCAACTGTTGGTAGATTTTAAGAGTATGTGAATTATCTGGCTTCGGTTTTTCAGTGAGACTGTTGATTGTTTTACATTTTTATGATACGGTTCATTGTTTTCCTGTAATATATTTACATCAGTGCCAGATTATACTGAAAAGAGATATTGAAAGAAATTTCTTCAAATTATATGATCAGTTGGGAATCAATGTTTTAGAAGTAACTTTTCTTGCACATTTTTTTTATATTTGTAACAATAAAATCTTAGAAACTTGCAATATTATGTTACGATAGAGGAAACAAATTGTTTCTTACTTTTTATGATATTATTAAGCTCGAGCCGAAAGCAACATTGAAGGAAATAATTATATTAACATAGAAATCATCGAGATGTATACAAACTGCAGACGAGCTGGGTTATCGCCTGGCGGGTTAAAAATAGCGATCGATATAAAATCACAGAATATTCGGTCCATTGTATTTTTTCTTAACATAATCGAAGAGTGAGTATTCGAAAGAAACAAGTTAAATAAGTTCAGTTTAGTAGAGACGCTGTTATTTCGCTATAGTTAATTTTGCTGAAGACTTGTGATTTAATATTAGAATATACAGCAGTGTTAATTCTGTGCTTAAAACGTCAATTACTGTTAGTTTATATTAGACTTTATGGAAGAGCGATGTGTGCGAAAAAAAACTGAGCTGGAACTTCGGTCTTATAGGTACTGCGACAAAAAACCTTTTTTATATTCTATGCGGCCATTGGTACGGCACTAGTAGAGTCAAGCAGTTAGGAATGGTATTTTCAGGTAGCTAATGTTTTAGTTTTTACTTTAGCAACCTTATCTGATGAACAGTGTACTTTCAACGTGTAAAATTTGGGCGCTTTCATGCCACCCAATCTACTTTCACTATATACTCTTCATATATTGACGAATGCTAATGACATTTCAAACACTGAGTGTGGCAATGCAGGTATACATGGGTTTCAGTTGATACCAGGGATCTACACCTGGAAACTTCGTCTCAAAGATACTGTCCTGCACAGATATTTTTCTTCAAAACAGACCATCAGCTGCTTATACGAGCAAGCTCTTTCCTCATTATGCACTCAAATTGTCTTAACGAAATGCAAGACTAAATACTGTTTGGGGTAAGTATGGTAACACAAAATGCGGGGATAAGTATGGTAACACATTTCATCCAAAAGTTTATCAATTCTGTCAGTCCGTCAGTCTGGCTTGGCATTTTATTTATTGACCTAGAGAGATTAAAAGGTAGCACATACATACATACATACATACATATAAACACAACAGACCTGATATAATGATTTGGGATACAGAAGAGAATCTATGCACAGTTGTGGAAATTAGCTGCCCAGCAGATGTTAACATAAAGCTGAAGATCAGTGAAGACGAGAATACGTACGTTGAACTATTGAGAAATCTACAGTTACTCTAATCCAGATTACAAATTCAAGTTTATACCTGTAATCATTGGGGCACTGGGATATGTAGCACACTACCTAAATACCAATCTTGAGAAATTACGTCTCCCATAACCATAAAGGTGAAAGCTAATTCGAAGACTACAGATCCAATCCATCATTGGAGCTGTAAAAATCTGTAAAACTTTCCAGAAGTTTATCATTTAGATGAACATGTCTAGATATGCAACAACATGCATGAGAATACATACATAAAAATAAAAAATCTTCACATACATATATACATACATACATACAAAAATACCCTGTTGTTGATGTTGAAATTCCAATGAAGGATCTTTGGTTCTAGATTAGAAACCGGTTCTTTCTCTATTGGCAAGAAATCTTCAAATAAAATTGAACAATGACATACATACACACATACAGATGCAGACACACATGTGTGTGTGTGTGAGAGGGGGCGTGTGTGTGTTCATATGTATGTGTGTATGTATGTCATTGTTCAGTTTTATTTCAAGATTTCTTGCCAATAGAGAAAGAGGGAGAATTTTGAGAATGTCTTCCAGATTTTCACTGCACCACTATTACATTGGATTTGGAGAATCCGCATCACTTTCTTTCGCTGCTTCTTCGTGAAACTAAGTATTTTTGGTTTTCTGCGAGTTTATTGGTACATAACCTAATTCACCTGTTACAACAGGTACAAATAAGAATGCATTTGTATGTATGTATTTCCTTATTCAGTTTTATTTCAAGATTTCTTGCTAACAGAGAAAGAGCCGCTTTCTGACCTAGAATCAAAGCTTCTTTATAGGAATTTCAACATCAACAACAGGATATTTGTGTATGTATGTATATGTGCAGATTTGTATGTTTTGCTTTACGTATGTATTCTTATGCATATAGTCGCATATCTAGACATGCTCATATATATTTAAATGATAAACTTCTGGAAAGTTTTACAAATCTTTACAATTCCAGTGATAGATCCAATCTGTAGTCTTCGAGTTAGCTTTCTTCTTTCTAGTTTTGAAAAGCCTAATTTCTCAAGATTGGTAGTTAGGTAGTGTGGCGCCCAGGGCGTCAAAAATTACAGATATAAACCTGAATGTGTAATCCGGATAGAGTAACTGCAGATTTCTCAATAGTTCGGCGTACGTATTCTCTTTTTCACTGATCTTCAGCTTCCGATTAACATCCACTGGGTACCTAATTTCCACAACTGCACAGTTTCTCTTCTGTATCCCAAGTCATTATATCAGTTCTGTTGGGCTTACATTTTATTGAGGTTTTCACTGGGAAATCCACTAGTACTCTTTTTCTATTATGAGTGACTATGGCTTCTACCATATTGTGGGTTTTTATTTCTTCGTCCTCGCTATTATCCTTCCGACGGATTTCATTATACAGTGCCATAGCTATAGCATCATGTCTCATCGGTAGATAATACCGTGATCAAATTTTTGGTCAACCGCTTATGATGTGGGTGAGATATTCGGTGTTAACTCCACAAAGTCTGCATCGGTTGCCATAGTTTACAGCATTTCCTGCATCTCTATTCCTTTTGTGCATCAGGTATTTGGTTGGTTGATATTTCCTGTTCCTGGATTGCAAATACATATCCTTGAAAGTGGGAGGTAGTATTACGGCTATTAGTCCATGATAGACTACTTTGATGTTACTATCATCTTGGAGCTTTCTACTAATATATCCATGCATAGTCTTCTGCTCATATAGGCCCATCTTTTCATCTGATAATATGTTGCGGTAGAGTTGTGAGACTTCTTTGGACATGTATTCTAGGTTATCAGACAGAGAACGTTGCTCAAGGAGCTGCCTTCCAAGTCTTATGACGTTATCAGCCTCAAGTATGCAAACTTGGTCAAGGGATGCACTTCAACACTTGGTGGCTAAAAGATGTTAGCAAAGAGATATAATACGACATTCAAAGGCATTTTGGACCGATGTTAAGCCTCTACCGCATTGTTTTCGTTTTAGGTAGAGGCGGTCTATATCACGGTTGATGTGGAAATTATGTGTGGTTGTTAGTATTTTTCGGATTTTCACATCAATGAGTCGGATCTCATCAAGCCTCCAATCAAGCAGCCCAAATGTTGGTATGAGTAATGGCACTGCAAACGCACTGTGGGCTACTGTTTTATCGGAGGTCCAAAGTTTCTTTATTTGGCCGTAATAAAGAGAGTGAGTGCTACTTAGACATCACTCTCTCTCTCTCTCTCACACACACATGCATACATAAAAATGTATGCATATGTATTTATGTATATATACATGACAACACACCCCTTCACTCACGCACATTCATAAATATATACAAATGTACGTACAAAAACACACGTCTGCGTGTGTGACTGACTACAAATACAAAGAGCTGAACACGAAGTGAAAAAGAAATAAATAATGTTTACGTAAATTATCGAAGTGTGCGAGTTTTAGCAAAATAATGCTCAAATTTTTTGGACGCTCCATGTTGAATTGCAAAATTTTAACGTGATATTTGTGTAATAAAGAAATCAAACCTGGGGTGGGTGAGAGAGAGGGAGAGAGATAAATAGATAGAGAGAGAGAGAGAGATAAATAGACAGAGAGAGGGAGAGAGATAAATAAATAGATAGATAGATAGATAGATAGATAGATAGATAGATAGATGGAGAGAGAGAGAGAGAGAGAGAGAGAGAGAGAGAGAACTTGGCAAACAATGAATGAAATAGACATGGAATGAAAAAAATCGTATAAATAAAAGCACGTCAAAAACTAACGTGTACGAAATATTTAAATTTGTGAACTTAGTAAATATTTCTTTCAGTAATTTATCATAGTTGTTTACAAATAGCGAATTAAAACTTGAAATGAAAACATTGAAATTAGACAGCGTCAGACTTCGCCGTTTTTACATCAATACCGGAAGTTGACATTGGGAAACTTTTTTTTAAAAAAGTGAATCTAATAATATATAAAAGCAAGCAAATAAA
>NC_068986.1:7765393-7773540 GCF_001194135.2 Octopus bimaculoides | reverse complement strand
GTGTGTGTGTGTGTGTGTGTGTGTGTGAGTGTGTGTGTGTGTGTGTGTGTGTGTGGTAAATGGAAGACAGAAGATGGAATATATGAGGATTTTTATTATTAATCACGACAACTGTTTCGATACATCTAGGGCCGAAACATTGTTTCGATACATCTAGGGCCGAAACATTGTTTCGATACATCGATCCCACACGGATGTGTCTCTTAGGGTTATAAATAAACACAACTCGTTAAAATAACAGTTCCACAATGTATGTTTTCATTTCGTAAACAGAAAAGCAGCAAAACAAACGGGAATATCTTCATTTATGTGGAAGATCAAAAATATATCACGGATGCAGAAAAGAAACGAACACGCAATACAGCAAGAAGAGTATCAAAAATAACCGTAAACAGATATGGATATATAAGCGCCATCATCCAAGCTGCATGGCGCGTGAACACTCGCTCATACAAGCATCCGCGAAAATGTAAGCATACGCACATGTGTGGTTTGGTGCACCCCCGATCACAAAGCGTACTTGGTGTTTATAAGAATGGGGCGCTTAAAGCTAAACTTCATTCATACTTTAAAGTAAATTTTGTTGACAATTACTCAAATTCATTCCCACTGCATTGTGCGAAAGTACATTTATATGCGTGTAGGCATCTTGAAAGTCTTTCAGAAATTCTATTAATCATCTTCTCATTGGTTCACAGAATAGACAGGGATTCCCCAGAGCAGAATCTGCATCTCCTGGAAATGTTATTGTATGGCTTAGCACGCCTTACTATGGACCAAGTTATGTTGTAGTTAATTTTATCTTCTTTCAGTCGCCATATAAAATCAACCGAAGATGTTGAATGTTTCTTATTGATTCTCTTGAAGCTGGCAACATGGTTGCGATAACGATTCTTAAATGAATCAGCTGTCTGCCCAGTGTAAACGTACGGCCCTGTCATTGTGCGAACGGTCCATTTATATGTACCGTTCACACACCGTGATGTTGTGATGGTGTACAATATGTATTCCTATGGAAGGAATTACCAGTGTTGGCTATGCTTGTTTCTTGTATATATTGAATTTTTCACGGTACTCAGCCCTAGCTAAAGCAGCATTATAAGTTGCATATGATTCGAAAATATTATTATTAGCAGATAATCTAAAAATTCCTATAGAAATGGTTTTAATTAATACCCATATTATCGAGGCTGGGTGGTTGGATGCTACATTAATCTACATAATATGATCATTTGGCTTATGAAATGGTTCAAATAATCCAGTGTCAAGATAATTTACAATACGATGATCCTTTCCCATAGTAATGTTTAGTCCTAATTATAAAAAATAAATCTAAAGAAATTTCTCCTATGCCTTTCTAATTGTACTTTACTACTTCTGTTCAGAAAAAAAGGTGTCATCTCTATATAGACCCCTTGTTACTTCTGGAAAGGAAGAATGGATTAAATGTATATACATGCTCATATACATATAATACATATTAGCACATACATCTATATGCGTAAATACATGCAGTACATGCAAAACACACACACACACACACACACACACACACACACACACACACACACACACACATACACACACACATATATACGTATAAATGCACATATATGCATATATATGTAATTTATGTATATGTATATGTATATATATTATATACATATATACAAATATAGTTATATACGTATATGATTATATTCGTGGGTGCATTAAATATATATACATACACCAACACGCATACACACTTATATTGATTTCTGATATAAACACCAGGCGTTATAAACAGCTATATAATATTGAACAGCATATGAAGTTATACTTGTTAAATGTAGAACCTATCTTTTATCACAATAATATAAATGTATTTCCTTTCGGGCTACAGAAAGTCGTTTGTAGTTTCTCTATTATAAAACTATTTGCTCAAGTATATAATGTTATTACGATTATAAGTTTTGTGCAAGATGAAAGATTGTTCAAAATTGTATTAACACTATTTATTTATTTATTTGTGTGTTTCAGCCAAGTGGCTGCGGTCATGCTGGTGCACCGCCGTGTTTCAATCAATTTCATCTCTGATAATCTGTCTGGTCTTATTTAGGTGCCAGACAGGATATCGAAGAGCAATGAATATGGAAGTTGTCAATCTGAGTTTGAGAATAAAGGTACCTAATGTTACCCTAGAAAGGTGCTATGCATGCAACTACGAATGCGACAGCTGACGGGGGTCGGAAATCAAAGCGATTAAATATAAGGTACATATAAATGATTATTTATTTTTCTAGATATTTTTAAAAAATAGTTCATCTCTAAATATGACATTAATCCTCGAAAAATCTATAACCATATGACTAAAAACTCATCCGAGACATTTTGACATTTACGTGCGTGTATGTGTGTGTGTGTGGGGGGGGAATATGTGCGTGTGTGTGCATGTGTGTGTGTGTGTGTATGTGTGTGTGTGGGTATGTGTTCGTGTGTGTGTGTGTTTGTGAGAGACTATATTCAGAAACTCCAAAACGAACACCCACCATATCCATTTACTTATTTATTTATTCATTATTATTATCATTATTGTTATTATTATTATTATTATTATTATTATTATTATTATTATTATTAATGCTGTTGTTATTGTTGTTGTTGTTGTTGTTGTTGTTGTTGTTGTTATTTGCTTCCTCACGGAGAAGTTTTGTATGAGTTTTATTGAGAAATAACAAAAATCTCTCTCAGACAACACTCTGCTGTCATTTTGAAAGAGAGCAGTTGTTTCAATGTTTCTCAGTTCTTTCACACACTTCTCTTTTTCTTACTCGTTTCTCTCACACTTCTCTCTCTCTTTCTCTCACTCTCTCTCTCTCTCTCTCTCTCTCTCTCTCTCTCTCTCTATTTCTCTCTTTCACTGAAATTGGAAGAGACAGAGAATAACGGACACATATCAGGACAGAGGTAAACAGACACCGAGTGAAATAGGATGGAGTGCTACGGTGGTGATGGTGGAGGTTGCGCCTTTTGCTGACGTTAAACACTCATATTTCATGTCTCTTTCAGTCTCTATTTAAACATTCTTTTTCTCTTTCATTTTTCCCTGATTTCATTTTGTAATATAGCGAGATAGAGAATGCGAGACATAAAAATGATTACATAAAAACGGAGGAAAACGATGGTGATGATCATTGTACAAGTGTATGACCTCAAACTTTCAGTTTTTTCCTCCTCCTTTCATTCTCTCTTTCATATCCCTATCTTCTCTCTCTATACCTATCATAGTGGTACGGGGGGGGAGTGGAATATACAGATATCTAGAGGAGACAATGGAGTAATATTGATGATGAGAGCAATACGTTTACGTGACGTCAAACACACTGTTTTTCTTCCATCTTCAGTATATAATCTTTCTATCTTTATTTCTCCATCATCTTGTTTGTCTTGTGTATAGTGAAACAGAAACAGAATATGGAAGACTTCAAGACAGAAAGATAGATGGGCAGAAAGAGTAGCGAATGATAGCGATGATGGTGGTTGTGTGAAAACTGGAGAAAAGAAGACGAGAGTCCTGATTTTTTGCAGCCTTTTTTGTTGCGTCAGAAAATGCTCATTTATCTCTTATTTACAAAAGATCGCATAGTTTTGAAAAGGGTTAAATATTCTTTTATGCAGCAACATATGATACCATCTCATCATACGTTAATACAATATTTGTTTCCAATATCCTAGTGATGTATATTTAGATATATTCAAAGAACCAGCTATATACATACATACATACATACATACATACATACATACATACATACATACATACATACATACATGTGTGTGTGTGTGTGTGTGTGTGTGTGTGTGTGTGTGTGTGTGTGTGTGTGTGTGTGTACACCGCATTAATAACGGAGAAATGAACCAAGCGTCGAAGAACCCACCCAATGAGCAACTAGCCTACGCCGGGGAGACTACTTCCGGCTTGACAAATAGGAAAGATACGAAATATATAGAACAGAATGTCAAGAAAAGCAATACCAAGCAGAATAAGAAGCAACTGCTGCCTCCACGTCCGAATAATAACAAAAATAGAGATATAGCCAACATGGTAACGGTGTCGGAAAATGAAATCAGCAGATCTACAAATGCAACTAAATCTAATAAATGCTCATGCAGAGAAAAATACAAAATGCCCATTGATGAACCTCTGTATGGGTACCAATGTTGTATGTGTGCACCGGATACACAAGGGGTACGTTTACATTGGTGCAACGGCTGATTCGTTCAAGAACCGATATAAAAACTGCGTCTCCAACATCAATAAAATCAACAAGAGGCACTCGATATCTTTGGCTGATTTTGAGCAACTTAAAGAGAATAAGATTAAAGATCATTTCACTTGGTCCATAATAAGACATGCACAACCATACAATGTCCTTTCCAGAAAATGTAGATTGTGTTCTGAGGAATCGTTGTCCATTATGTGGACCAATAAGAAGTTCATTAATAGGATTTCTGAAAGACTATCAAGATGTTTGCACGATACTATATGAACTTTCGCACAATACAGTGTACAAGGAATTAGAGTAATCGTTGACTAAATTGGTAACCACACTTTACCTAAATCTATGGATCAATAACCGCAGCTTACAAACACAAATGCATTTTCTTCAATATCTATTTTTGCTTGCAATAGCCGGTTCTTTTGGTCAAACTATCGTTTCTCCAGCTGCTACAAATGCCAAGATATCAAAAGTTGTCAACAGCTTTGCTATGGAATAGGGAAACTATTCTTTCGTTTTCTGAAAAAGCAACGTTTTGGACTTACGGCACTTTTGCATAACAGCAACAATATATATATATATATATAGGTGGTCTGATCAATAAGTATCCGGACTGTTGCTATAGTAACGAAGCTAAAGCACGGAGAGTAAAGGCGCTCGGCACAGATTGACCTTAATGGCTGTTGCGCATGCGCATTAAGTTTTAACGTTCTAGCTCACTTTCCGTTCGCAACAGTGCTTGGAAGTAACGTGTGTAACGTGTGATCGTCGCATTGATCATGACAGAGAAAGTATAGCAAAGAATCTGCATAAAATTTTGCCAAGAGTTTGTCTGTACATGCTCAGAGGACTACGCAAAGTTGTCAAAACATTTTCATCGTTCTCGATACAACCAAGGAGATCTTGTGCAACTGAAATCCGAGTGACCTTTTGGTCAGCTGAAAGCAGTTTTGGCACAAACTTGGCAGACACGCATCTCATTCCCAAATCTTCAGTGATAATAGACTGGACTGAACCACAACTAATCTGCACATCCTCTGATAACTCACGGATGGTGATTCGAGTATTTCCCCTCACAGCTGCACGCACATCTGCGATGTTTTCCTCAGTCCTGCTGGTTGCGGGTCTCCCAGAACGTTCGTCACTATCGACACTTTTTCAGCCATCTTGGAAATGTCTGGACCACTCGAATGCTTGTGTGCGACTCATACACTCCTCTTCATACACTTTCTGCAACTTTGAATAGGCTTCTGAGCAGGTATCGCCATGACAACGTTTTCTCTCATGGTCAATGTGACGCTCACACGTTATACATGTTATTTCTAAGCACTGCTATAAACAGGGGAAGTGGACTAGAACGTTAAAACTTAGTGTAAATGCGCATCAGAGATCAAGGTCAATCTGTGTCAAGCGGCATCCCTCTTCTTGCTTTGACTTTGTTACTATGGCAACATTCTGGATACTTATTGCTAAGACTCCGTATATATCTAATATATATAATTGCATTTATGTATACATTTTTGTGAGTGTGCGTGTGTGTGTAATTGTGTGTGTGGGTGGGTGTATTGGTGTGTGTGTATGTGTGTGAAGTATGATATATAAATATTAGACATGTTAATTGCCAAGTATATTGACCAGACGAAATCGGGCAAAACCAATTTTAGGAAGTATATATATAAGAAAGACAAATTAATATATCTGAGTAGATTCATTAACGACTAAAACACACCTAATGATCGATAACGGATGAGTTGACCGGTTGAATGTTGTTCTCTATAGATTCAGTTGATGCTATTGCAATAACGTTACTATTAATTGCCATTGTGAAAATCTAAGGACGACATTATAATAATAATCATTACTGTGAGAAATTGTCTTATTATTTGTTTCAGCTCATATGAGATAACATTATATCTTGTTTATTATCTGCAACCATTTTACATATTGGTTATATTGATTTAATTAGTCCTTGTATTTGCTTAATGGTGCCAAATGTACCAGTTGAAATATTTGTCACATAAAGTAGTTAATGGATGGCAGTAAATTTACTATTGTGTTACAACTTTAAAACGAAGCTCTTATCTCTGCAATAATGAAACAGTTAATTTTATACACTTTGACATAATCATTTTTCAACAGCTAAAATGCAGTTTCTGCTTTTAACTCCCACCACACACACACACATACGCACACATATACACACACATGCACGCACGCACACACACACACACACACACACACGCACAAATACACACACTTTCCACACAAACATATATAATGTTGCTATACCATTTGAAAAATAATTTAATGATTGAATCACCTTTGAGACTAACAGTCTCATTTATTTTGTTTGTTCTTTGTTGTTTTGGCTTCATAAAATACATTTTCTACATTATTTGCACTGCTGCTCGGGTGTCTGAAGTAGGAAGTTGCTAACCTCGCTTTAACTTTTGTTTCCGACGCCTGATGTAACTATATGTGAAGTTGCAATTAATTCGTTTTTCGTTAACCAATTTCTGTAAATTAATTCCCAATCAACATTAAATACACAACCTCTTCTATAGTGTTATAACCCCTCACTTGATTATTTGCCTTTAATCATCACTTTAACTAAAATAGTATTTCAGTTTAACGCCTGTGTCTCGTTCTTCGTATGTTTGTGGTTTGAATTGTGAGCAATGCTGTCCAATTACTTTGTTCTCATCTTTACGGAACGTCTTAATTCTCTCCTATACTCAGTATTCTCCCATAGAGCGATTGGAACACAAAGCGAAGACAGAATGATTGTCTTAAATACATTGATACGAGATCTACTCTGAGTCAAGATTAGCAAAATCTCTGAGTATTATTCAACAGTAACAATGGAAAACCATTCCGTGCAACATTGTTGAAACACTGAGAAGAGAGCCAACCAGACATTTATGCCCCGAAAGCCAGCACTCACTGAATTAAAACTATCATTACCTCTAATATCTAAAGAGGAGTCCCGTTCGTTGCTTACAGAGCTGGTCTAAATTATTTTGACTCAAATATGCTCTTGCATATCCCTTGTATTATACAATATAAAAAGGCATTCCTCATAATTAGACAGCAAAGAGAATATCTAAAGCTTGTATTGACAAAGAGTTATAAGGGAGAGATAAACCTCGAATCACTTTAATTTGTATCTGCTACTCTTTGGTGTTCTGAGACCTGTTATTTATGCATGAATATCTGCGTTATTGTGAGTGGAGTGAGTGACTGAGAATTTACATTATAGTTTTCATTAGAATAGCATTAGAACGGTTCCTAAATCAGGTATTATACCCTGCAGTTCTCTTATCTTTTTAAAATTAAGACCAAATCCATTTGCTTCTTAAGAAGCAAAGTATCGAGGTGCCTACGCTTGTTGTATTGTCTGAATGTCCTTTCTGGATCAAGTGCTTTGTTTTGAATCCTCCTTTGTATCAAAAAGTTACCACTATTTTTTTACTCCTATGTTGTTACTTGTAGTCATATGCTGGTGGATTTCCAAGCAGCGTTTCCATTTCTAATGCTGTGGACACTGCCGGATTGAAAGTTGTTGGATTGAAAGGTGTCGAAACTATAGTGGTATCTGTTTGGGCAGCTGATGGTGGGAATCTACATATGTAATGTTCATTATCAACTTATATATTAGTCTCGTTATTCTGGATAGTCTTTCAATCCTTGTAAATGGGAAAGAGTTTGTGTATTCATAGTTTGTGGGGATCGCTTACTTTGGTTTTCTGCAAAAGTAACTTATGTTCGTACAATACTTAGGTAATGGTAGCTAGTTTTGGGTGCTCCTGTAGCATATATAATTAAGACCTCATATATATATATTATATATATATATATTATATATATATATATTATATATATATA
>NC_068986.1:7760770-7765340 GCF_001194135.2 Octopus bimaculoides | reverse complement strand
TATATACAAACATATATATACACACAAACACACACACACACACACACACACACAAACACACACACACACACACACACATACGCATATATACATGCATGTATGTATATACACACACATATGATGGATTCTCTTGTCGTGAACGACAAATGACAGTTCAGTAAAATAAAGCGTTCTATGGACACGAATGTGTCTCTTGAGGTTTGCTGGTGCCTTGCAAAACATTTTGGCAAATGGAACAAGTTGAGAATTCAGTTTGCTTGAGTGCTTGTGAATCATTTACTAACTGTTTTCTTGAGTTGACGGTAAGGCCTGCTTTGCTTCGTACTACAACACCAAAATGACAGGTAATGTTTCCATTTAGAGGAGCAGCGTTGTGCCAGCCTGCCTTCATGCATGCACAAATTCGGTCCCGATGCTGGAGTCGACATTGCTTAAATCTTTGAAATGCGGAGAAGTAAGACTGGTGACAGGTCCTGTGTTCTGATGCTTTGATTTCTCAGGAAGAAAGAAAAGGGAACGTTGCATCACTTCAGATTGTCTTTTAGTTTATTTTTGAAGCGCAGGAATGGCCTTCCAGCTGAACTTCCTGTTGGTAATTTGCGAAAGGGAAGTTGAATAGGAATTCTGATATCACTCATGCGAGTGAAAAAGATATTAAAGATCCGTACGAATACTTTATACGCACTCTACGAACAAAATGCCAACTACTGACGCTTTCCTGTTGCTGACGTTTTCGGAATTCATTCGATTTCACAGATTATGAGGATGTCATTGTGAATTCAAATGTAAATCGAGAAACTACCCGAGTTTTCAATAAGTTTATTAAATGATGCATTCGCAAACATTACAGTTGATATTGATGTTTCGAACTGTGTGGAGAAAGCAACAGATTTAGATTTTGGACTGGCATTAAAATGGCAAGTTATAAACATTGAAACGACCAAAGACGATGGTTTCAGGGAGGAGAGAATTGAGTTATATATTATTGAAACAGGAATAGAAACGGTGGAGGTGTTGTTATGAGAGTAGTAAGAAGTGAGGATGTATTTAAAGGCGAGATGGAAACGTTGAGCTTTAGTAACTGGAGCTGTTGATTGCATTTCCAGATCAAAGTGGTTGAATTTGAGAGTCTAATATGAATATGATTGGATAGCAGATTTCAAACTCTGTTCTGAATGTATTTTCGATAATAGAGAGGGAAAAAGATAAAGAAAGAAAGGTTTCTGTATCAGAGAGTAATAAGCTATGTTGTTTAAATATTAATACGTTGTGATGTGTTAAGTTAACGGCTATGAGAAAAGAAAAATAAGGATTATCCATGGAATCTGGAGATATTATTTGACTAACGCATTCAGAAAAGTGTAGAAAGTGTCGGCTCGACTGTTTGGTAGGAATGGTTTCTAAAGGACCCTTATCTACAGAAGGTGGTTTCTTAGCAGGGTGGTGTGATACGCTCAACACAAAAACATGATATTTACTACGTGCTCTGTCGACCATCTAGACTGAACAAGATTCCATTAAGCAATGAAACGTAGAACACGAAAAGCCAGGATCAACTAACATCAACAGTATCAAAATAACAAAGTGAGGAGAGGGACAGGACTAGGAGAGAGAGAGGGGGAGACTAGGAGAGAAATAGGGGGAAAGAGAGGGACAAAAACTGAGAGAGAGAGGAAGGAAGAGAGAAAGACAGAGATAATGAGAGAAAGACAGAGATAATGAGAGAAAGACAGAGATAATGAGAGAGAGAGAGAGAACACAGTTAAATTTTATGTTTGGATATAAGGCTGATAGAGAGAACTATGGGTTGTAGAATATTGAGTATCGTTCGACAAGACAGTAAGAAGCATAACTATCGCTGCTTTCTCATTCTAACTGTCAATGATCATAACTATAAAGTGTGCTTAATGAAAATATTTGAACTGTGAAAAGATTAAAAACTAATTTTTAAAGAATTTTTATGTTTTTAATTTCCTCCAATTTATGCTATGAAATGTTTTTGTCCTCATTGAAATTTCAAACAACTTTATCTTTGTTATAACTTTTAAATATTTTAAATTTATTTTCGTCATAACTCAATAATTTCCTGTTATAGCGATTTAGTTTAGTTTGGTAAATTTTGGCATCTGTAAATCATATTTATATATAAAATTGTCTTAATTCATATTTTGTTTTCCACGTTTGTCCAATCACTAAGATGCGCTCAAATTCAATGTGACATAGATTTTATTTTTATATACAATCTGAGAGTTTGGTTTCAAGACGACAACAAGAAAGACTAAGGAAAATTATAATGGTGCAACTAAATGCTAAAACAAGCAAAAATCCGACCACAACAAGAGGAAGTATTAAAAAGACTAGGAATCGTGTTCCGTTGGATTAAAATAATTATGAAAAATATTTGAATGGAATTTACTGCAGAAAAATGAAAAATTCTATATATTTCACCAAGATATTTTTTTAAATCAATAGGAATTAAGAGAAAATTAATAATTTAGCATTCCTCTGAAGAGTTTAGATTTGCTTAGATCTGTCAACCACAAAAGGCCAGCGTTGGAATAATTTCGTCCAGGTGATCGGCAACAAAAACGTATACACGGTAGTAGGAGATTAATAATACTGCGTTTTATGTAAAAGAGAAGTAACGATGATTGACATAAACAAAGCAATGTAGAAATAAATAGAAGAAAACACAGAGTTGGAAAAGCGAAATGATGTGAAATATAAACGTTAAAACGAGAAGAGACTGTGCAGAAAAAGTAAAATATTGAAGAGAAAACAATTCAATCATGAAGATAATTACGGAAGCGGCAACGCTAAAGATGCACAAAGAGAACGAAGAACACAAGAAGAAGAAGAAGAAGAAGAAGAAGAAGAAGAAGAAGAAGAAGAAGAAGAAGAAGAAGAAGAAGAAGAAGAAGAAATGGTGCCGACCCCTAAACTGAAACTTTGACGCCGATAGAATTATTGTTCTTGTTTATTAAATATTTGAAAACACAGAAGTATGGTTTACATAAATTACGCTGGCTCCAGATTTGAAACTGAACAAATGAACACAGATTTTGAAACATTCTAAAAGATCACAGTAACCGAATTAGTTTTCTTTTGCATTACATGTTTTAGTACAATCTGATTTTACAGAGTCAAAGTGTAGAAATAGGAATAATACAGTGTGTGTGTGTGTGTGTGAGTTATGAGTGATATAACACTTTACATATAAATATTGGTTTCAAATTTTTCAAGTTCAAGGAAGAAGATAAGTCAATTACGTCAACCTCAGTGTTCAACTGGTACTTATTTTATCGACCCCGAAAGGACGAAAGGCAAAGTTGACCACAGCGGAGCCGCTAAGTGTTTTGACCGGTGTGCTATACATAGATATCTGTGTGACCGCCGTGTACCACAATTTGTATGTCATACACCTAGCATCTAAGCCTCAAAGTCGTGTAGGGTATTTGGGTTATAGCGTACAATGCTAGCCCTTTAGCTCATCGGTAGCTCATTAAATCGATCACATTACTCGACTTAAACTTTACTTTATCGATCTCGGGGAAGAAAAGCAACAATGACTCACATGGTTTGAATTCAGAACCGGAGCAAGGTTGCTTGTGATAGTGTGAAACACATTAAGAAAGCTACAAGTACATTGCTCCGAGACATTAAGTTGATTACGGCGAGAAATTATTTCATATTTTGCCTATCGTTATTACATTAGTGTGTGTTGTGTGAATTGTTTTTATAATCTTACATTTTAACATAAATTATTTTATCGAATCGAGAAAAACGAAAGGTGAATCAGTCATGACAGAATTCGATCTCAGAGATGTTAGATAACAACAAAACTACATAAAAGTACAAGGCACGAAAAAAAAACTACAACATTAAAAGCAACAAAGAGGAAAGATTTAAACAATACCGCAAAATAAACTATGGATTCCACGCAGTAATAACATTAAGATATTGGGCGACGAAAATAATTAGATGAGAATTTCGAAGTAGAAATGACGAATGAATATTACTGGCAGCGTTCTCGTCAATGCTAGGAATGAAATTAATAATATACCGTATATGGTACAGAAAAATAACACTGTACCATACACAGTGTGAAAATAGTGTGAGTCTGAAGCAATGTAAATACATTAAGGTGAATCAGAATGAATATACAAAAATATTGCCTGACAAAATTCTGTAAAATTCTCGAGGTGATATTCATAATTGGAGATAATATCTGATAATATTTCTGCTGACATATGACAGGAACATCTTGAAATGTCATATAAAGTAGATAATCTGATTAGATTAGGGGTCAAGACACACTAAAGATACATATGACTGTCGCAAGTCGAACAAAGAGACGGGGAAGAAAAAATGATATGCCATGAAGCGAGTTTCTGGTGAACGTAAATTACACCAAACATAGTTTAAATGAAAGACTTTGCTAACCATATAATGGAAGTATATAGCACTGTGGTTCTTTAGATGTTATAGAAACAAGGAAGATGTGAGAATATTAATTAATCAGTAGTACGCCGGACAAATGCATAGAAGCTTTTCGTCCGTCTTTATTTTC
>NC_068986.1:7753270-7758270 GCF_001194135.2 Octopus bimaculoides | reverse complement strand
ATGACTATCTATAGAATAATATATTATGAGGAATGTAATGAAATGTTGGAAAACTGGCGAAAATTGAGTGGCGAACATGTTTTGAGCCAATCGAGAGGGGATGCAATGATTTCTTTGTCCAGTTTCTCTAATCGTTTGCAATGTACTGGACATGGCAGTAACCAATAGTGGGACAATCATCATAAGAACGTAATAAATGCTACTTCAAGGTGTCTTAGGATGAGAGGAAGTAAGTCACAGCTTGGGCAGAGACACTGGGTGAGAACCAGGCCCACTATGCCAATTCAAAATCCGAATATTACACCATGGTGTCTTCCAACTGATTGTCTGTCGGCACTTGGGCTATGCTGTCCCGATATTTACAAACAAAGTCTTTCAGAAGATGACCAACAGGTCTTAACCGAAGTTGTAGCCAGAAGTCAAAAGAATAGATCGTCATGGATCATACTACAGGGGAGCGTTTATTGGTAAAATAGCTTAATGGCGGTAAATGTATGGATCTAATTGGACGAAGGTGTTATATACAATGGAAACATCAAATGATTGCAGAAAAGGATTTATAACAGTTTTGTAACATTGTGTAAGGGATTAAAATGACCCCAGTATTTTACTGGTCCTTTATTTAACTGGAAATAAAGACACGGCTACACATTTTTAAGGCGAGGAACAACTGTTTACAGTGTCTTCAATTTATGACTGGTACTTTTATTTTAGTGACTCAGGAAAGAGAATAGGGCGGGGTGACATCGATAACACTTGAAATCATAATTTAAAGTACTGTAACTAAATATTAGAATGCATTTGATCTCTGTTACTGATTGTACTCTAATACTGCAATTCTAGCTGTACTCCAATACACTTTTGCAGACTACATTCCAATATCCTACCACAGACTATATTCCAGTAGTGCACTCCAATACTCCAGTACTGTACCACAGGCTGCACTCCGGTACTCTACTCCAGGACTCCACAAATGGATGTACTCCAGAGCTGGACATGAATTATTATAATTCCATTTGTCATCCGATTAAAAGCCTTATATGTTTATGAAACATATTTATGGCACGTTGAGGAACTTTTAAGAATTTCGATATAACTTTAGAAAGTAATCTCCATTGCGTTGTGTCGGTGCTCGACATATAAGAAAAGAACGACGCAAGAAACTAACTCCAAAGCAATGTATCTTGATTATAATTTACCGAACAAAGCCTTAGCTTTCCTTTGACCCTATTGTTGTGAGCGTGTGTGTACGTTGTCATAAGAAACTTTGTGAATTTGTTGTGGAGAAATAAAAAAAATCAAGTCTCTCTCAAATATTTAAAATTTAGGAAAACAATTAGTAAGTGTTTAAACCACGTGACATCGTTAATCCGAATTTTGTGAAAGCCCGATAATATGCAATGATTTATTTGTACATTAATGGAATCTTCAAAGAATTCAGTTTCTGCATATCTGAATTTAATGCAAATTGTATGCCTTTTGATGCACACATTAGTTCTGTTGTAGATATGAATACAGGCAGACAGTTTAAGTAGAAGATAGGGGTAAGATGTTAATTGCAGGCCTACCCCCAAACAAACTGCACCATATACAAGTTGTTTCCTTTGGGAATCGAAGTGGTCTATTAATTTCAAGTGTTAAGGACCAGTCTTCATTTTATAATGGAATTGGTATATATTTGATTTAATCGATAGAAATATCGATTGTATAAAATTTACTGTTGAGCAAACGTATTATTATCCTTGAGAACAATACGCCACGAAAGTACATTCAATGAAGTCAGCTGACTGCTATAAACTTGGTCAATTCCAATTGCCCTAAATATATTACTTTCCAAGTACAATGGGCATTTTGTTTTACAACTGAATACATTCTTAATGTACATTGGTAACGCAATGGAATTCCTTTCATAATTGGAAGTCTTTGATCTGAAAGCCGTGACCTTCATTGCTCTGCGGAAATTCTAACGTAGTCATTGTTTCAAATTCACCCAGTTTTCTTTAATATATCAATTTTCTATTTCTATTCGCTAGTAATATAGTAATTCTTCTAAATAGTAATTGGAATTGTTGTTAAGTAGTGGTTGTTAGTTTTGCTGAGGAGTCTTTTAGTTGTGACTAAAGCAACCCCTACTAACCTCCGTTCTAGAGATTATTGATGGACGTACATTAACTGGTTCTCCGTCGGTTACGACTGCGTGTATTCCAGTTGATCCGATTAACGCAACAGAAACAGCCTGCTCCTGGAATTAACGTGCAAGTGGCTGATCACTCCCAAAACCCAAGTACTCTTAATATAATTCTCAGGATGGTTCAGCATGACACAGTGTGGTGCTTTGATATTACTGGTACATCTCATTTTTGGTAGATGAGTGGACTGCAGCAGAGTGAAATATAGCGTCTTGCTGAAGGACACAACACACAGCCGGGAATCGAACTCAGTGCCTTACAATTGTGAGCCGAATACCCTAAGCACTAAGCCACGCGCCCCCTCTCAGGCGTACATAAATTCAGTGTGACATGGCGCTGCTCATCAATGACCGTCAACATCGAAGATGATTGCTTGGATATTTGTATTTCGAGTAGAAATGAGGAATATTATCGAATAATTGAGTCATTTGACATTTCTGTAAAACATTCCCGGAAAAAAAATCAGGATTGTTAAAGAAAACAGATTATAACTTGTATAGCAAAGTCTAAAGAAAGAATTTAATTGCCACTACATTAGTTTATACATGTGTGCGTGTGCTTGTGTGTGTTTGTGCGTGCGTTTGCGTGTGTGTGCGCGTGTGTGTGTGCGTGTGTGTGTGTGTGTGTGTGTACGCATCTGTATTTGTCTCTATAGAAAAAAGTGCCGAAAAAAGTGAAAGAAATAACAGCAACAATTAGATGTTAACGAAATTAAAATCTGAAAAGTTCGAAGCATTTTTGTATATGGAATCACATTTACACAAGAAACAGACAAATAATTATGTGATTAAATTCAATATTCCACTTCAAACTTCTGATGATATGTGATGAGTTCTTACTGTGATCTTCTATGTATATAACGTGTCAAAACTGCGTCTCAAAGATCATAAAATACTTGAAACTTGATTAGTTGCTAGCTGTCGACAAAATGGAGACACAACCTGTTCTACGAGACTGTGCAGCTGCTACACAGTTATGTATCCCAGATTTCATCGAATGAAATATTCATCTAATTTCAAAATTGACCCCATGCAATACGAAATGTGCTTCTCTCAACACTTCTACTGATACTATTCTATATTTTGGGGATGAGGAATTATATACATTATTTACAATGGACAGACAGGTGTCCTCATCTTATTTGCTGTTAGCACTGATGTACTCTCCAGCCTTCATGAGATTAGGTTCGAAATTCCACCAAGAACACCTGATGAAGGCTGAAGAGTACATCCCATATTCTACTCATATCTGCACTCGGTCTGCTTAGGAGGTTATTGTGCCCTACCATATGTGCTGCCTCTTTTAGTTTTCGTATTTTCCAGTGGTGTTTCCTGTCTATTATTTCAACTTCATCCCACGGGGCAAGGTAGTCTCCATTTTTCGATACATGATCAGCTATACCCGATTTTTTAACGTCTCCTCATGTCATATCTTTACGATGTTCCTCTGCCCTTATTTTGAGCGGGCAGCATGTTTCGCTTTTATAAAACCTATCACAGCTGCACAGGATGGAGTACATGCAGTCTTTGTTCATATTCCACTCTATTGGTGGTTTTACTCGAAGGAAATATTTGAGAAGTGTTGTATTACTCTTGAATACTGTCCTGATGTCATATGGACCGCATATCTTTTGTATCTTTTCCGAGAGGCTTTTCACATAGGATAGACACACTGTGATCAGTTTAAGGGTTTCACCCCCTCTCCTCTTCCTAATTGGAGTGGAGAGTATGTTTTTGGTGTAGTTGTTGCTTAATAGATAGCTACTTAGCTTGATCATTTCTTCGTGGTGTGTATCACTACTTATATTCTTTGCCCGGGGATTTAGGCACTGAGCAATCCTTCTTTTTACACTGTATGGATGGCTTACAATGTTTCTGCGTTGTTTTCTTACTTCAGACAGTACAGCTTTGCTTATTAAAAGTTGTTCGGTACATCACCGCACTCCCTTCTTTCCACCAGCCTGTTCATCAGTCACAATGTTGTCCGACTAACAATGGTCCTGGAAGAATAGGTTAAGGCAACTTGTGTACAGTTTGTACATAATGTTTAGGCAAGCAATGGGCCTGTAATTTCCTACCATCTCGGTGATTTCATTTTTGGCAACAAGATTTGTCCTTGCTGTTGCAAGCCAATTTGGTATATCAGTCTGACCTTCCATAGTCTTTTTTAACATACATATGAATTGGTTTCTATAAAATGTCAGCTTCTTGTACCAATATCCAACTATTAGGTCCCTTCCAGGTGCCTTCCATTCTGCAGTTTGCTTACTGCTATAGTGAAGGTTTCTGCATCACGTTTGTATGTATGTATGTTTGTATGTATGTATGTATGTATGTATGTATGTAGGTAGGTAGGTAGGTTATCTCCTCATCGACGTGCAACAAGCATACGCGAAGTGATAGAAACATTGCAATTTCACTTAGCACTGCTTAGCGCGCCTCCACACTGTCCTGCATAATATGCAACAATGTAAAGTTGACCAGGCAGTCTTAATAGAATTGAATGCCTTTTTTTCGTACTACGATTACTATGACTAATTTTTCAACTGATGCTGAATAAAAAAGCAGCGAGTGAGTATATATTTCAATACAATAAAACCTAATTAAGATAGCCCAACTGAAATCGTTGTTGAAAATTTGTTCATTCTTTGTGATTGCTAATTAATTAAATATCGGTGTTTACAGGAATGATTGAACAGTGAACTATTTAGTCTCAGTCCTCTAACTTGGTTTTTAAGTTGGATAAAATGTCTATGAATAAATCACATATTAATAATAATGTGTGTGTGTGTGTGTGTGTGTGTGTGTGTGT
>NC_068986.1:7751994-7753172 GCF_001194135.2 Octopus bimaculoides | reverse complement strand
ATATATGCTTGTGTGTGTGTGTGTGTGTGTGTGTGTGTATATATATATATATTCTTTTATTCTTTAATTCTTTTACTTGTTTCGGTGGTGCGCCCCCTTTAGTCGAACAAATCAACCCCAGGACTTATTCTTTGTTAGCCTAGGACTTATTCTATTGGTCACTTTTGCCGAACCGCCAATTTTCGGGGACGTAAACACACTAACATCGGTTGTCAACCGATGGTGGGGCCACAAATACAGACACACACTCACAAATACACACACACACACACACACACATATGTACACGATGGGCTTCTTTCAATTTTCATCTACCAATTCTACTTACAAGGCATTGGTTGGCCCGATACTATAGTAGTAGACACTAGCCCAAGGTACCACGCATTGGGACTGAGCCCAGAACACTGAGGTTGGTAAGCAAGCTACTTACCGCATAGCCACGCTGCGCCTATATATACTTCCTGTTTTTATAGCAAGTTGATGTAGATAGTTTATCCCGTTCCCGTCCTACTTTTAGTTCATGCAATTGAAAAACACTGCATTATTTACTTGTACTTATTATTAGTGCAAGCTTTGAAGAAGGGAGTTCAATTTTAACAGTTATTTTTTTAAAGCTATAATAGAAGTGACAAAGGAACATATTCGGCATATTTTGCTTTATGAGTTCAATAAAAGAAACAACGCAACGGAAAGTGCGAGGAATATTAATGCAGTATATGGGGGATGGACAATAAGCGTAAGCCAGTTTCAACGGTAGTTCCAGAAATTCCGAGCTGGAAACTACAGCCTAGAAGTCGAGCCTCGTCCTGGAAAATCTGTAGAGCTCGACGGGCATGTCCTGCAAACCGTAGTGGAATAAAATCCCATCGTAACTGTTGAAGAACTAGCAGAGAAGCTTGGATTTGGTCATTCAACCATTCCTCGACTGATGCGTGCCATCGGAAAAGTCAGCAAATTAGGTCAATCGGTTCCTCATAAACTTTCTGAGTCTAATCGCGCGCAGAGAGTGAATGTGTGCTCTTCTTTGGTGTCACGTCTCACGAATGAATCCTTTTGAACCGAATAGGGATTGATAACGAGAAATGGGTTCTCTATAAAAATGTCAAGCGCCGAAGACAATGGGTAGGAAAAGGAGAAACACCAGCATCCAAGGCTAAAGAAGATCTTCACCCACGTAA
>NC_068986.1:7750769-7751294 GCF_001194135.2 Octopus bimaculoides | reverse complement strand
ATTATTATTATTATTATTATTATTATTATTATTATTATTATTATTATTATTGAATGAGAGATCAGTGCTTGCCATCAAAATGACACGGGTAAAATATACGAAGCCCAGTATACCCATCATGACTACCCGTCGGATAAGGGTACACCAGGCACATGTGCGCAACATGGTGATCTCATATCAAGATAAACAGCACATGACCTTGCAGATGGGGCCCAGTTAGAATTCTCTTCATGTCAAATAGCTCATTCCGCTCAAAAGGTCCCTGAATAAGGGTTGTTCAAGGATGTTGAACAAGTCACCCATGCTTGTAGAGGTGAATTATCCAAAATCCAAATAATTCCTCTCAACACGTGGCTGTGATGCTCCCCGACTACTTCTGCTCGTGATCAGAGATGCACATATCGTCAGCCACCAAGCGACATGCTCAACTCGTTATGGTCAAACAACTGACGAGCAAATTTGTGGTATTCGGCACAAGCTGTGTATGTATGTATGTATGTATGTATGTGTGGAGGCGCAATGGCC
>NC_068986.1:7748316-7748768 GCF_001194135.2 Octopus bimaculoides | reverse complement strand
GTGTGTGTGTGTGTGTGTGTGTGTGTGTGTATGTTAAAGAGTAAATACATCATATTTTATTATAGACTTGAAGCTAAATCTAATTAAATTCGGAATACAATCCATAGACATAATGCACTTGTACGTGTATGCGTATCTGTGCATGTGTACGTGTGTATGCGTATGTTTGTATGTGTATCTGTGTATGTGTGTATGCGTATGTGTGTGTGTGTGTGTGTGTGTGTGTGTATGCTTTGCTATTAAACGTAAACAACGGAAGTTCTGGTTCCATTAGATTTGCAGTAAGACATAAAGTAAAAGGAGGCATCTGTAGTCGTAAATATTTCATTTATTGTTGCAATCTCACCGTTTCTACGCAGAAGTATCTGACCACACAACATATACCGACACACACGCGCACACACACACACACACACACACACACACACACACACACACACACACACACACAC
>NC_068986.1:7746597-7748132 GCF_001194135.2 Octopus bimaculoides | reverse complement strand
ATATATATATATATATATATATATATGCATATACTGCACATATATGTGCAGGTGTGTATGATATGTATATATGTTTGTGTGTGTGTGTGTGTGTGTGTGTGTGTGTGTGTGTGCAATTTCAATGGACATTTCGTAGTGAAAGCACACGCATACAGACACACCTACACAGAGAGTGATACACGCATACAATGTAGATTGTCGGAAGCCATGACCGCTTTCAACTCGGAATTCAAACTTTAGAAAACTTGAAAGCAAGACGACATTTTGAAGATTTCTTTGGTTATTTTTACAACTTGTGGATTAGACTTAATTGGTGCTTGGTAAGTATAATTAAAATCAATCTTAGATGGTCAGGTAGGTCAAAATTATTGTTACTTTTTTCATCAGTATAAGTAATTGTGAACAGGTAAATATAATTTAATCATTGTTGGACTGTCATGGAAGTGGAAGTAATTATTGTTTTGTAATTAATATCTCTCATTTGTTAATTTTATGATTGCAATGTCATGATTATCAAATGACTTTTTGAATTTTGACTTCTTCTTTTTGATTGCAAATTCGTGACCATAAATTACTGTTGCTTTGTACGAATAATTACTTATTAGCTGGTGCAAAAAGTGAAGCAATTGTTTTTATAAACTTAATAGCTTGTTTTGCTTACTTTATTTTTGTTTTATAAATGTGTAATCGTCAAACGCCATCTTGAAACTTACCTTCTACACAATTACAAGTTTGTGAGTCTAAGTGACTGCTGTTTGATAAGTATAATGGTTCCAGCTGCAAATAAGTAGAAGGAAGTGTTTAAAAAGTTTCATACTTCATCAAAGGAATAACAATAACTGTGTTTCCTGCCAAACCCCAAGCATCCCTCATTGTGCTTCTCTGAAGATTATTGTCACACACATGGGAAATTTAGATGAAAACTGACTGAATCTGGGTCGATATAGAAAAGCTAGGCTAAGTGTATGACAAAAGGCCGTAAACGGTTCAAAAAGTGTCACTAGCTGATATTAGAATACAGGATCAGAAAACTTCAAGATGTATCTCTCAAATAGCGAAAACTTAACAATATTTATGCTTTTGTATGTGGAAGTCGATACTAAAAAAGCTGAACAAACAAAAAAAAAACTAATAATCCATCCCCATAACAAAACTGACCAAAGGCGTTATTATATGCCAACGAAGTGCATGCCTGGGCAATAATGTTTTTGTGATACTGGTAGTGAACCCATTTGAATGTGGATTTCTTGTTTTCAAAATAAAGTGTCTCCTCGTTTCAATGTATTGAACTGCAATGTTCATCTGATGAATGACACATTATTTTATCTGTGTAAGTATGCGTGTAAGGGGTGAACATCGAACATTAAAAGTTAATTGATTGAACGATGGCAAAAGAAAATATCCTCTCACTTCTGCCTTGTGGAAAAAGATTTGCAAAATTGCTTATCAACTCTCATCTTTGTCTTTAAAATATATGTGAGTACATGTATGTATGTATGTATGTATGTATGCATGTATGTATATATATATATATA
>NC_068986.1:7745236-7746247 GCF_001194135.2 Octopus bimaculoides | reverse complement strand
ATATATATATGCATTGTATGTATGTATTATGCATATTTGTATTCTTTTCTGTTTCTGTCAACATGGCTTTGGTCGGCCCGGAGCTATAGTAGAAGACACTTTACCAATGTGGCAGCCAGTGGGCATAATTTCAGGACCACGTGGTTTGAAGTCAGCTTTTGTAATCTTATAAACATCTAATTATTAAAGTGGAAAAATTATCAGAAAAACCATACCTATTCCTTTTTTCAAATATATATATATATATATGTTGCACGTTTGCTATAGAGTGGTAGCATTAATACAATTGTAACTACTAACGACAACTTGCTATAGTCATTCGTCTGCTTGTATTATATCGTAATCTTCATTAGATTTACACTTTGTATTTATTTTACCTTATCTTAGACTACCGGCCGAGTATACGTGAGGAGACAGCCAAAAGAAGCATTTGACCCAGACTGCTTTCTCTCCAACTGTTAAACATGGGGGAGGATCTGTGATGATTTGAGGGTGGGGAGGCTGTATCTTGGAAATTTGCTGGCCCAATGGTTTCCCTTCATGGCAGAATTAATATTCAAGACTTTCAAGCATTTTATCTGATCATATTCATCCTACGGTTGCGGAACTGTTTCCGGAGGGAAACGCAATCTCTCAGGATGATAATTCACCAATTCACCCAGCCAAAGTTGTTACTGAATGGCCCGACGAACATTCTAGTGAAGTTGAAAATCTTATCTGGCCACCATAGTCCCCAGATCTTAATATTATTGAACATTTATGGTGCATTTTATAAAAACAAGTAAGGAGTCGATATCCTCCACCATCATCACTACAAGAACTGGAGACTGTTTCAGCTGAAGAATAGACAAAAATTCCTTGGGAATCAATTCAAACTTTGTACGAGTCCATACCTCGTAGAATTCAAGTCGTAATTACTGCCAAATGTAGTCCTACCCCATATTAAAATTAATTTGTTTGAAATTTAAGGTGTTTCCATTATTTTGTCCAACCCCTGTATGTATATATATA
>NC_068986.1:7733034-7740534 GCF_001194135.2 Octopus bimaculoides | reverse complement strand
AAGTCCGTCCATATATCAACAATAAATGTTGTTAATAAACAATCGGAATTGAAACAGTGAAACGGACCGGATATTTCAGGACTATGCGCTGTAGATAAATTGGTATTGTCGTTAGGACATAGGATCGAATGCCACGTGGCAATCTATCCATTGTGGTATTTGAGTCGATTCTCTGAGTCGATAAAATGTAGCAATCCAAGTCGGTGGAGCTGTAAGAATATTGGACTGGATTTATTGTGGTGTTTCCTCTGTCTCTTTTCGTTCTCAGTTCAAATCCTGCCATGACCTAATTGGTACCGCACCTGATACCTCGAGTACGTTTAGCGAAGAAGTCTGCTCTGTTTCAATCCTTCAAGCTATGCCTCCAGTTTCGGTATATCTACCTAACCAGTCTCGAGGACCGTTGTCTCGGAGATTATTGCCTTCGCTCCACATCAAAAGATGAAAAAAAAATTGCTCTCATCTTTCTAGAATCTACATCACTTTTTTTCTGTCTGGTGTTAATCGATGTAAATCAGTGTATTTACATATCTGTATTACTTGGTGATGTTGGAGAAAAAATTGTTAATTATTTATCTATCTGCAAAATATAATTTCTTTGAAATATGTGTATCATAATTTCATGATTGTTATGCTGTTAGCAAATGTACACGTACCATAGGAAAGTGTGTACGTGTCTGATAAAGTATTTCAGTTTGTTCTTGTAGTAATGAATCAGAGTGTACAGCTCTCTCCGACTGTTTTTCAAGTGTTTCCATATGATATTTCACTTGCGGCTGATTTTGTTAGTAAAACGAATTACTTCTACTATGGTATATTTCTAAACAGTGCCTTTATTTTTATGACAACTTTCTTTGCAATGTTCTCACCTGACTTCGCAATTGTTTAATCAATCGTTGAGTTATCTCCAACTACAGAGAACATGTTATAAGCAATATCTTCTATACACAAGTGTTGTTCTCTGAAGTTATGAGAGTAATAATAGATGGAATCCATTTAGAAGTAGAATATTTAGAGACGTCACCTTTGTAGTAAAGCTCTACAATGACATAGTTTCACTAACTTACATTTCGATACACAGTAAACTAGAAATATTCACCTCAAGCAATTAAGAAAATACGAACATTTCTGGCATCAGTCACGCTTGAAAGGTACAACATTGTGTAAACAAAGACTTTCTCCAAATACAAAATCACATTTGAAAGCAGTTATAGATATCCAATTCGACATTTCGCCATTTCAATAGTATTTTCTTTCGTCTTTCGATGGGAATGGACGGCGTCAATTGTAGCATTCTGAAACTAACATTCAAGCGAGCGCTTCATACACATTCACTTTAAAACCATTGTTGTTGTTATTGTTGTTGCTGCTATTGTTGTTTTTTCTAGCAGTTAAATCTTTTTCTTCTTCTTCTTCTCTCCTCCTCCTCCTTCTCATCATCATCATTATCATCATCAACACCATCCTTATTATCTACTTTTAATTATTGGTTTCAAATTTTGGCACAAGACCAACAGTTTTGGGTGAAGGAATAGTCGATTAAACTGACTCCAGTACTTATGTTATCGACCCCGGAAGAATGAAAGGTAAAGTTGACTCTGGCGGAATTTGAACTCAGAATGCAAAGATGGACGAGACGCTGCTAAACATATCGCCTGCTGTGCTGCCTTGTCTACTTCTAATTACCATTAATGCTGTTCTTCTTCATAATATTATTTCTGTCATTTAATGCAGCAACTTCATTGGTGAACACAACGAAGTGTTAGCTGTCTTCAACCTGTGGGTTTAGATAACACTCTCCAATCTCATTTCAAGATCTCTGCAGAGTATTCGTTTAGTTCAAAGCAACTCTGTTTTCTGTAGAGTCTCTGTCTTCAAATCAACTCCTACATTTTCGATCCAGTCTGTGATCTTGGTACTCCTAGTAGCTAAGGATCCTGCAACAGGAGAAACAGCAACATTCTTCAATGAGTAAATTTCTTTCAACTCCTACTTCTTATCATCTGATTTGCTCCTCTTCTTCGCTTTCTGATATTCTGTCGTCACCAGGACATGCAATACCTATCTATGATTAAACATTTTTTTTCCTTTTAATTCACAACCACTATATTCCAGATTTCGATGCTCAAGTAGTGATCCTATTAGATCATTACATTCTTCAGTGTCCTTATTCTTTCTCCCTCAATTACTCTTTCTGTGGTTTGTCCATACCACGTCTTTGCTCTATCCAATTCATCCTTGCTACACATTTGCCAATAAATCATTCATACGATATTATCCAGTCCTTTTCTTTCTGATCTTCTTTTTGTGGCTGGCTTCGTGCATTCATTTCCAATATGCCATACCGTCTCACCTTTATCACCGCATAACCTGGACTTATTTGTTCTGTTTTATAATCAATTCCATATTTGGCTTAATTTGTTCTTAGTGCTTTTTTCTGCTCAGCACAGATAAGCACTTCTGTCTCTGACTCCAAGTTACTCTTCATTAACCAATGCTACTTTCTATCGGTATATGTATTCGTGTTCTCCTCTCTCGCAAACTGCCCGTACATCTTTTCTGTTTCATTTTCCTTCGCTTTCTTTACTCACTTTTCTTTGTATTCCTCTATCTTGATGCAAGTATCTATCTTCACTATATCAGATATATTCATCTGAACTAGTAAGGGTTGTCTGGGCACTCTTGAGATACCAACCCAAGCTATTTTCTTCGGGGCACATATAACTCTTGCAGCTAATTAACCTTCAACCACCTCAGTTAAATACAGCCTGTCAGTACCGCTCTTGGTGTAGAATACACTGTATTTTTGGGATAGCTTTTTCGACTTTTAGTCAAATGATGAAAGGTTAAGATTCATACCTACCCATATAAATCAAAGAATCGTAGTGGTAGCAATGTGAGTGGTTTCTATGAGTCGACATGAGTAAGAATGACAAAGAGTGGGAGAAAGCAGTATAAACTTGCAAGCTCTTATGATACCAACAAAACCTCACGAGAATTTCAGAACTGCACTTGGTTTCATCATTTGACTAAAAGTCGAAAAAGCTAATCCCAAAACACAGTGTATTCTATCCCAAGGGCGGTACTGACAAGCTGTATTTAACTGATGTGGTTGAGGGTTAATCAGCTGCGAGAGTTACATGTACTCCGAAGAAAATAGCTTGGGTTGGTATCTCAAGAGTGCCAGACAGCCCTTACTAGTTCAGGTGAGTATATCTGATGCAAAAATACCATCGGTGAATCAGACGCTGCAGGGCAGAAGGCTAAACCCCTACACATGAGACAACAAGATCCAGTTGAGGGATTTCTGTCCAGAGGAGCTTTCCAAAATAAAACGGACTACAACCAATGCCGTAAAATCCGGTTATCATTCGTGGGTTGAATTAATTGAGATTGAGAGATGATTACTTCGTCCTTCTTCCAAAAGCTGGTCAGGACAGCACTGTAAATCTTCCCTAAACCAATGCCAGCGTCGACATTGGGAAAGTAATAAGGAATGAAAATTGTCTACAGCAGCAGCAACAAGAGCAGAACTTAGCAGGCTTTGACAAGACCATGAAAGTTTTTTCTTATTCCTTTCAAGAATAATTTACAGACAACGGAGATAGGTACGTAAAGTGAAATCTCCTGTATAGGGAGAACGTGTTCTTACGGTAGCATATGAAAGAGCTTTTTAAAAGTGAAAGCCTAAATTGTATGCAGCGCAACTTTTCATAGGCTTGTTCCATAAATATTTTAAAGGTGTAATACAGGGCCGCAGTTATGGTGATCACGTCACCCCTGGCTCATAACCACCGGATGACAGTCACGGCGCAGACGCGGGAAATTACCTGGAAAATTTGAATGTGTGTATTCTTCTTCAACAGATTCTCATTTCTTTTTTAAAGCAAATATATGTGATTGTCGATTAACCATTTAAACTGCACAAATTGAACTTTTTCCCCGATGCACAATTGTAATATAACTGAAATTTTGTTTTGTGGTTTATCGTTGAAAAATATCATTATATTAATTTAAACTTGTTATTTATGCTGCAGGTTTATTTAACGGCAATGAAGTGTTTCTTACTTGTTTAACAATTCTAATTTAATTTAATAGGGATTGTTTAATTAATTAATATATTAGTAATGATCTGATTCCTTCAAGCCATCATATATTTAATCGAAAAATAATAATCAAGTCAATCATAGTATGACGAGTTTAATGAATCGAAATAACGAAACACAATAACAAGCCATCTTTTAATTAGCATCTAGGAGAATGAAATCTGCCCACTTAATTAGTGTAATTGTTTAATTAAAATATATTGTATATCAGATTTATTCGATCAACATTATTGCCCAGTCTGTTATATAACCTTAATCTAACGTATTATTATTGTTGTTATTATCATCATCATCGTCACTGTCATCGTCATCATCATCAACATTATTATTATTGTTATTATTATTATTATTATTATTATTATTGTTATTATTGAGTGAGAGAGCAGCGTATGCCATCAAAATGACATTGGGTACAAATATACGAAGCCCAGTATACCCATTATGATTACCCATGCATGTGATAAGAGTACACCAGGCACATACACCACAACCATATGTAGGTGACATGGTCATCTCATATCAAGATAAACAGCGCATGACCTTTCAAATGAGGCCTAGTTAGGATTTTCATCATGTCGAGTAGCCTAACCCACTCAAAAGGTCTATGCAGCAGGCTTGTTTAAGGTTGAAAGAAACACAATGTTTTCAGGGGTGAATTATTCAAACCCCAAAGAATTCCGCCCAACACATGGCTGATATTCCTCCATTACTTCTGTTTGTGAACATAGATGCACATATCATCAGCCACCAAGAAACATTGGTCAACTGGAAAAGCTCACACAACTGACAAACAAATTTGTGGTATTGAGCAGAATATTTGCTGTAGCCTGTCTTTTATACCAAGATAAAACGTGTACATAACAGCTCCAATCAATTAAAATCAGAAACCATGAGAATCACTACCTAGTATTGCATCAGGTCATTTATTATTATCATTATTCAGTAGTTTTATTTTTAAAGCGTGCCTTGGGTATATGCTGTGGTTTGCTGTGGTGCTCTTATGTTTACTGTATTGAAAGTGTTTTGCGTAGAATGTGTGCAGTGCCCGGTAGTGCAATTATCTGTATGTATAGTTTTAGGTCATCCATATAATTTTCTGTAGCGTATAGTTTAAGTCATCCATATATAAAAGGTGGCTGATGGTTCTGCCGTAGCATCATCATCATCACCAACATCATCATCCTCATCATCATCATCGTCATCATCATCATAATCATTATTATTATTATTATTATTATTATCATTATTATTATTATTATTATAGACGTCGCACAGTATACAATATCGTGAGGTTGTTGATTGAAGATATTGTGTCTACCCTGGGTTTGTACTGTTTGTCAAGTCACAAGGACCTCAGACAGACAGCACTTACGCAATAGTATTATCTCTATCACAAGAGTCTTGCATGCGTAGCGGGCTTACTACATACAGCTTAAGCTACCATGCTATTCGCTCTTTTCCGCTTGTTGTTGTTTTTATCATCATTATTATCATATAACTGTTCAATATTCGATAGATTGGGGCAAATTTCTACTGCATCACCCACTGCGCCTCCATCTCGCTGAGGAGTGTGCAGCGTTGTATGTTCTTTTCTGGTGTTGGGAGTGTGCGAACTCTTCTCGGTATTGTGTTTAATTTTTTCCTTGTTTGTAATCAGGCATTGGTCTTGTGCAGCGAGAATCAGTCCTTCCATTTCGGCTTTTAGTCCAGAGCTTTTCAGCTACTGTTGGCTTTTACTTAGGCTTACTTCCACTCTGTCAAGTTTTGCAGGTTACTGACCGTGAAGTGATTTTTCTCTCCATTTCTTCTTCAGTATCTTTTGTAATTCAGCTTCCATGTCTTTTTTCTCTCTCTTTGACTATTTCTGCTATGTTGTCATCTGAGGTCAGTGTGTCAGTGTAGTTTGCTTCTGTTTTGTATATTGTGACCTACATGTGTATAGAGACAAGCGTTTTTTTTTCTTCTCATGTTACTTTACTACGTGCAGTAGTCTTCCTATCTTTGTTTCTAAGTACTTTGCTAGTCCAAATGTTATTTTCTAGTAGTTTATCATCATCATCATCATCATCATCATCATCATCATCATCATCATCGTCATCATCATCATCATCATCCTTATTATTATTATTATTATTATTATTATTATTATTATCATTATCATTATACAACGAATTGGAATTGACGGGTGATGAAAATTAAATTTCAAGAGTTCTCAATCACGGAAATGTTTCAAATTCCGGATCAAGCTTAATCCCTCTACCCTCACCAGTTGTTCATAAACTCTAAAAGTGGTCTAGTAATATAGCATTTAGCGGGGAATCTGAAAACGCGGGGCTTATAGTCAGCTTTTTGCTACTTGCTTAATCTGGCATTCGATAACAGAGATATTTTCCTTGTTGTCTGCTGCTAGCGGACAACTGTTTTTTTTTTGTTTTTTGTTTTTTCTATTATAAATGTCAACAAGTTTTGACATATGGAGAGGGAGGAATTATGATAAGCAGACATAACAGCCGTAGTAGCGGTGGCAAAAATGCTGTCTGTCGTCTCTCTTGAGAATTTTGCTTGTCAATTTGAAAAAGTGGTTTTATCCGAAGATTGTTCGGAGAAATTTATAAAAATATCTTGAACTTAAACTTCTATAAAAATGCTATGGTACTATACAGCTGTAAGGTTAAAAGCGGCACTGCCATGAACAACAAGAATAACACGAAGAATAACAGTAGAAACAACACCAACCCGCTGCGGCAGAAACAACGAAAACAACTACAAAATACGACACCACCACTACCATCACCACTATCAACAATAATAATAATAATAATAATAATAATAATAATAATAATAATAATAATAATAATAATAATAATAATAATAATGCGGTCTAAGGTAGAAAAGTTGAAAAAAAAATATGTCGATAAGAGCAACAATAACAATATTGGAAATTTGAACAAAAGTTTCAAGGAAATATGTGACAACGACATCACTCTCTTTAGTTCTCTGGCGAGATCCTGATATTACTCAAGTTTCTCAATTTGTTTGGCATCGGCTCTATTATTATTATTATTATTATTATTATTATTATTATTATTATTATTATTATTATTATTATTGTTATTATTATTATTATTATTATTATTATTATCTTTCTGGCTCGTGTTCATATCATTGTTCGGCTCTCTCGAGATTTGTTTTACCGCACAACAGTCAGTGGACATACCTGTCTGTTTTCAGTATTGATCTAACTCGTCTATAGTATTCTTTTCTTATCTTCTCTTTCATATGTGTTTGTTGTATCGTATCTAGTTCATTGATTCCTAAATATTTGTATGTATGGCTTTGGTCTAGTTCTCTTATTTCATTCGCTTTATGTAGTGTGATGTTACTACTCTTGACT
>NC_068986.1:7731987-7732773 GCF_001194135.2 Octopus bimaculoides | reverse complement strand
TAGGTAGTATGACTTCGTGTTTGAATATGTCAGCTTCCTTAAATACGGAAAACAGTTTTTTGTTTTGCTCGTGTTTTGTGGCTATTTGTATTAGTTTTCCTTGCTTCTGAAGTAGGTATTTTTGCAGTCCTATGGTGGTTATTTTATAATAGTTTTCCAGCAGTATTAGGCCTCTACCACCTTCTATACTTTGTATATATAGCCTTTCTATGTCAGATTTTGGTTGGTGCATCCTAGATCCTGTCATTATTTTTCTTGTTTTCCTGTCTATTTTCGTTAGTTCATTTAGTGTCTAGTTAAGGATATTGTAGCTGTAGCTTATAACTGGGACGGCTAGAGTGTTAATACCTATTATTTTGTTTTAGCATTGAGCTCTGTTTTCAGTATTGATCTAACTCGTCTATAGTACGCTTTCTTTATTTTCGCTTTCATTTGTGTGTGTTATATCGTATCTATTTAATTGATTCCTAAATATTTGTATATCTGGCTTTGGTCTAATTCTCTTATTTCATTTGCTTTGTCTAAGGTGATGTTGCTACTCTTAACTAGTTTTCCTCTTTTCAAGGTTGCTTTGGCACATTTTTTAAATCCAAATTTCATATTTATTTCTTTGGTAAATCGATGTGCCGTCTGTAGTAGCGTTTCCAGATTATTATTATTATTATTATTATCATTGTTCAGTAGTTTTATTTTTATAACGTGCTTTCACTTCACTACCGAGCGCAGCTCTGTGCGCCTTGGGTATGTACTGTGGTTTGCTGTGGTGCTCTTATGTTTACTGTATTG
>NC_068986.1:7724536-7729499 GCF_001194135.2 Octopus bimaculoides | reverse complement strand
AAAGCCTTTTGGTAGTCCACCCAGGCCATACTGAGGCCTTTCTTCTTTCTGCGGCTGTCTTCAGTTATGGCTTTATTGATCAATAATTGATCTTTACAGCCGTATGAGCCCTTGCAGCATCCCTTCTGCTCTTCTGGAAACAGGTTGTTATTTTCCAGGTGTTTACTCACTCTCTGCGATATTATTGCAGTAAAGGCTTTGTAGATCGTAGGGAGACAGGTTATAGGTCTATAGTTTTGTGGTTTCTCCGTTTCCGTGGATTATTATTATTATTATTATTATTATTATTATTATTATTATTCAACATTTTGTTGTTTCAGGAAAATTCATACTGCATCCCCTACTCCACCTCTATGCTGCTGGGGTGTGTGTGCAGCATTGTGTGTTCTTTTCCGTTGTTCCGAGTGTGTAAACCCTTCCTATATTGTTTTGTCTCAGTTCCTTTTTGTTATGAGGTGTGGTGCAGGCGTTTGTTGGACTAGTGCTTGTATTGTGTGTTGTGTGTGTAATGTGTTGGATATTAAGCCTGCTGTTGCTAGGTGATTTTATTAGATATTTGCTATACAGAGCATGTAGATAGTTTTGTTTGGATTGTATTATTGGATTGATAGCGTCTTGCGTCGGATGTGGGATGTTTCTAGCAGAGCTATATTTTGGACAGTGTAGTGTTGAGGATTCAGGTATAACTTCTACATTTTTGATCATGTTTTTTTTTTATATCATACCCAGTGGTCCAATTATTATCGGTATTGTTTTTACCTTCACGGCCCACATCTTGAATGCTTCAATTTCTCCGCATCATTTTGAATAATATTTTGATCAGAAAAGACTGCAATGTCTATCAGTAAGCAGATGTCTTTTCCAGTCCATGATTATGTCTAGACGATTAGCTTTATTTCTTTGTCAGTTCAGACAAGCATACCCCAGATGATTGTGACCTGTTGCAGTATTGGCATATTGTCCGGATGGATACAACTACTTAGTCGATCATATCTGTACATATATATATATATATATATATTCATATTTGGCAATAACTCGACAGCAAGAAATGATGTAGTCTACAGTCTCATTGTGTTGGTTCCACATTCCGTATTTGGGATTAGGATCTGTTTTCATTATTTTGCTTTTATGGTTGTTCGTAGATAGGCATCGGTCTTATGTAGCGATAACCAGTCCTTCCAGTTCAGCTTTTAGTCCAGAGATTTTGAGCCATTGCGGGCTTTTACTTAAGTTCACCTCTTCTCTGTTATGCCTTACAAGGTATTGGCCATGGAATGAATTTTCTCTCCATTCTCTTGTTCAGTATGTTTTTTGCAGTTATTAATATTATTATTTGATGAAAACTCCTCTCCACTTATTTAGCTGGGTATGAAGGGAAGTGTCAGCTATCTTCAGCCAGAAGACTAAGGTGACTCTTGTTTACTGGTCATGCTTCAAGAACCCTGCCTTGGCTTTTATCCAATTAGTCCTTAATGCTTGATCTTGTGTAGCTACTAACAAATTCTCTGTCTACCCCTTCAGCTTTCCTTTCTGCAACTACTACTATTTATTGACACTATCTTTGGGAATCTACTATGCAACGCCTTCTTCTGCCAGTAGTGAATTTCTGTTCTTTTTTCTGGTTTTTAACTTCGCTTGTGTTTTAGGTTTCCCTATATGTTGCTGTGACTCTAGCAGCTTCATTATTACCTACATGATATGTTGATCTCCTGGTACTGCTACGTCGATTATTAGGCACTCTTGTTTGTCCCTCCTAAAGATTACTATATCCGGCCTTCGGTGTTTTGACACTTTGTCTGTCTGGAAATCAAAGTCCCAGAGGATTTTTGCCTTCCCCTTTTCGTCCATCACCTTCCCGGTGTATGTTGGTACCAAGTACCCACAACCTTATAGCCATACGTACGGCATAGTAGCAAGTGTAGGTTTTGGGCTACTTTGTCGTGTCTGCACTTATACTCTTTTTCAGCAAGACTTTCACAAGCACTAACAATGTGAGTTACTCTTTCGACCCTCTTCCGACACATACTGCAGAGATTCGTTGCACTTGTGTGGTATATACTCCTTTTCACTGAATTGGTGATTAATACCTGGTCCTGGGCAGTGATGATCAGGCTTTCATTATTCTTTTTTAGGTCACCCTTGTTGAGCCACCTTCATGATGCTTCCTGGTCTTTTAATTTGTTGGTTTCACGGTGGAACTAACCATGTAATTCCATGCAGAGTAGGGTTTCTTCTCTATCGTTGGCTGTTCTTGATTGGAATTAATGAGCACTCTCAAGTCCATTTTTGTTAACTTCTTCTTCACTAGCTGCATATTGTAGCAGGTCTTCTTTGCTGTTTACCAAATATTCTACCATGTTTCTTCTTTGACTGTTGATGCACTCCCGTACACTAATCAGCCCACGTTCACCATTACCTCTCTTCGTGTACAACCTGTGTACATTTGCTTTAGGGTTGAGGGCGCAATGCATTGTCATAGTGCGATCGAGTTGGTCAATCACTGCTTGTGTCCATTTCAGGTTGAGTGCACTCGAGCAAACTACAGCAACCACCCATAAGTTGATGGCAGTCAGAAGGTTCCTTGAGTTAAGCTTTGATTTGAAGAGAAGTTTGAGGCGCTTGAAATATGCAGTGATTACCTTGCCTTTCATTTCTTTTGGCATCGGCTCTATTATTATTATTATTATTATTATTATTATTATTATTATTATTATTATTATTATTATTATTATCATTCTTATTAATATTGTTGTTGTTGTTGTTGTTGTTAATGCTGCTGCTGTTATTCTTGTTGTTGTTGCTATATTGCGAATTGCTAAAATATAATAATACGATGACTCAAAGGCAAAAAATAAACACTACGTTAATGGCAATTCACTTTGTGAAGAATCATAGAGTTCATTCAATGATAACCAAAAGGAAATTTTATATTCTACGATTTTCTGCTTCAGGATTATTGTTGAGGATTAATTAAACCTTGAAATAATTGCATTATTCACTTCTTTTACGGAATTTAATTCAAATTAGTTAAAAAATCAGTGGTAATAATATTCATTTAGATAATTTTATATTTTATGAATGATTATTATTAAAGAGAGCTTTTTATACAATATACCTAATGGTAATTCTACATGTTAAATTTTTATTCTCCTTTACAGCTGACTTCATACAACAAATTGCATGCTTTGTTTCCCATTCATTACAATGATGTTCATGTGTTTCGTTCTGAAATAAGTGCCTGGCATTTTAGAAATTATTTTTATAATAAAAGGATTTCTTAACAATGCAATTCTCATGTGACCGCTCATATGATGCCAACTGTTACCGAACTATAACTGTCATGATTAATAGGCATCTGTTGGATTTCATTATTTAATTAAAAAAAAAATAAGGTTTTATACGTTTAATCAAAATTTTATTCAAATATAAAATACTTCCATGAAAGAATAGAATCATGTGACATTCTATGAATAAAAAAATAGTAATTTATCAATTAATTTATTAATGCATGTAAATGTAGATTAATAGCGAAACATTAGTTTTCTGTTAATCCAGCACAGCTCTTTTCTGGCACCACAGATTTCCATGCGTTCTGTCATCTTCAGAATCAGATGTAATCATTTCCCCAATGAAATTGGTCCTTGAAAATCTTAAATATACAAATTCAAACATATGTACTCAGTAACAATACCTTGTTGTACGAGTGGACCAGAAACAAGAAACTAGCTTTCGAGACAGGGAAAGATAATCAGCTTAGATAAAAAAAAAAATCTATGTGCTATATTGCTGTGCATGATTACCTGCCCTTTGTACAATCATATGTCACGTACGTTCTTCTATTTTTAACTTTTTACTTGTTTCAGTTATCAGACTGCGGCCATGCTGGAGCACAGCCATGGAGAAATATTAGTCGAACCTGTTGTTGAACCTCTAAATACGTATGTGTGTGTGTGTGCGTGTGTGTGTGTATGTGTGTATGCGTATATATATATATATATATATATATATATACACATACATACATATGCAGAGTGTGTGATGGGTAAATTGTCGCCATTGTACATTTTTAACTTTGCGCATGCACGTTGTTTATCTTGGATTTCATCGACTACACAGTATAGTAGGGGTCGTTGGGCACCGTCTATGAGAAAAACAGTACCATGACGCAATTCACGCTGCCATAAATTTGGAAACGACATACTGTACTGCTTAGCATTCGATCCAGAAGCTCCAATACGAAGAGATGGTGAGCAAGCACACAGAACAACCGTTGGCTTGCCGTGTCCCCAAAACATCTACCGAGAGAGGTAAAATTCAAAAATATGCGACCATATCACTCCTAAAATTCGGCCACCTAACTCCCCTGACGGCAGCCCCGTGATTACGCGCACTAATCTATTATGCCATCAAGGACATAAAACGTGCTCAAGAGTAAACGTGGTGTACGAAGTAGTCTGCAGTAAATATGGGTCACCCTACAAAGGGAGCACCACTAGGAAATTGCACATCCGTGTAAAAGGACATATGAACAGGGACAATTCGATCGATAAGGTAACACCTAAAGAAGTGCAAAACCCAGTATTTTCAAGTAACCATCAGAGCCACACAACGCAACAGGGTCAACCTCAGAATCATATGAAAGCCCTCCTTATAAACAAATTGAAACTAGCCATTAACAACAGGAAGAGACTCCATGAAGCAGAGTCTGCGCATATCCCCTTTCTCCATCTTCCCCCACACATTTGAGCCACGACTTTTCCAAATGTCCTGCAGAGAAGACGAGGTCATAACCTCGAAATATAGAAATACAAGGTAACACTGCAGCGTAGTTTACTTTGCTTTTCCTGTTCCTTTTGTAGTTTATTTCGTACCTTCTCGCATTTTTCCGCCTTACAAAACAAATTTCTTACAGCACTTACCTAGCGTACATAAACATATATATATATATATATATGTGTGT
>NC_068986.1:7718714-7724261 GCF_001194135.2 Octopus bimaculoides | reverse complement strand
ATATATATATATATATATATATATATATATATATATATACGAGTCTTGAAGCTGCCGTTCGGGTTGCATTCAGGTTGGCAACTGCTGAGGGCTCCTTTGCCGCCTTCAGCCCTACTATAGAGCCTCTTCGCGACCCTATACCCTTGAATTTCTTTCTTTCCTTCTGATCAGCTGCAGGGATAAGACACATTCCTGTATATCTCTTTCCAAAGCTTGTTCCACTTGCGTTCACCATCTCACCTCGTTTAGGCTCAGCAGCCCTTCCTGCTTGTTTTCACGGTACTGTTTTTGTTACCAACTTTGACCCTCCACAAAATCCCCAAATATATTTAATTTGCTTTGCGGGAGCAACTGTTTTGTCGATAGCGTATCTTGTCGTGAATTGCTAGAAATATGGAGTAGAAAAACAGCCGACAACTGATGAAGGATCATTCTTTATGCTTGGTTTCCAATTGTTTCTTTCGTTGTTTGCAAAAAAATTCGTATTCCATGTTTTCCTATTTCGTATTTCATGTTGTTTACGTTCTGTGACATCTTGTGCCCATATATGCATACGTAAATACATATATATGTAAGCATGTACATATATGTATGTATATATGCATATATATTATTTATATTATTATATTATTAAACACCACGTATCCATTTCCAAGTAAGTATGTATATATATATATATATATATATATATATATATATATATATATATATATATACACATATATATATATATATACATATATATATATATGTATATGTATGTATATATGTATATATATGTGTGTATGTATGTATGTATATGTGTGCTTATAAATACATACGTGTGTATATGGGGCTGTGTATGTGCATTGATCTGTGTATACGTGTATGAGTGTGGATGTAGAGCGCACAGTATCACATGAACTGAAACTGCATGCGAGTCACTGCATGCACTCACTTCAAATACTTGATTGAAATGATATACAGTATTTTTCCTGCAATAATTCGATTATTTGAAAATAATTTTCATTATTTTGACAGTTTGGCTAGAAACTTATTTGCTTGAAAATATATCAAAAATCGAAGAGGAGAGCGATTTATTTGCAGTTAGATCTATTGTCCCTGGGGTAATTCTGTATTGCATTAATCAAAACTTTACAATATACAAAGTATTCTATTATTTATTTCCATCCATACTCGAATGAAATTCAAAAGACATGGTGACTTCATTTTCTTTTCCTGGTCTCTAGTGTATGCGTCTAATTCCAGAAAATTCTGAAGAAATGTTGAAATAGAAATAGAAAGTAGCAGTTTTTATTTGTCTCGTATTTCTTATCATCATTTTGCTTTTTTGCTGTTTTCGAATATTATTTCTTCCCTTTTAGACCTCGTTGTAATTAAAATCCTCATCCCTGTTCCCTCATCATTAACATCTCAGGCGTGTTACCAACTTTATCTACCTTGATTGTTTAACCTGTTCTTAATTTAAAGGAAAACCGAATTATTCACAATCAAATATTACCACTCTACCAATTAAGTGTCCATAATGCTTCCGTTACTTGGCGATATTCCTAACGCAGCAAGTTGTGCCTTGTAAATCAGGTAATATATTACCAATATTCGAGATTGTGTCATTATAAACAATAATATAGTAGAGATACAAGTAATCATCTAAAATCGTGCATCACAATCCACTGAAATTTTGGTTTAATAGTATTAATAGTAGCGATAGAAAGAATCCTTTTGTATTCACACCTTGAAGATCAAACTTAGAACATGTACAATATGGAAACTTCGTGGAAAACATCCACAGAAGAGTATTTCATGTGGATTCGTTACAATGAGAAACAATATCGCCAATGTTACTGTCTAATTTGAAATAGGGGCAGTCATAATCGGTATCCTAAACATTGCCAAGCACATATGTCATTAATTGAAAAGGGTTTGTGATATGTAGTTACAAGAAATCAAATCATGCCATAGGATATACGATTATTTCAGAGATAACTTGGTAGAATGTGTTCACACATCTGCCAGAAATACAGGATAGTTACATTGCAAGGACTCCGGTTAGTGGAACCGTTTAAGTGAACGAAGGAACTTACTCCATGTGAAATTGAAGAAGTGAAATCGAGTTACTCATTCTCTTCCGTTTAGTTCAACTTATCAAAACAGCCATCTTACTAGGTTAAGTCTATGTTCCACCATGAATACAGACTAATTCTTTGGTGGAGTGAATGAGCAAGTGTATCACTGTCTTTCTGTTTAAGATTGGGTTCATTGTTATTTTCGTGAGAAACGTTAAACATGAAAAGTAAAAATAACGGGTTCTCATTTAAACAACCAATTTACGATGGTTGTAAACAATAATGATTGATGGATACGTTTATGGCCAATTTCACTTTTGCAGTGACATGAGCATCAATGATGTATTATAGTAGATACATTGTGAGACTTCTTGGAGATATATGCGAACTACTCTGGAGTAGAAATTGCAGAGATGTTAACGATCTTTGCCAACACTAAAGTGCCATTTGTTAATAATCTTACAAGCTTGTTGTTAGCAAACTAGCTTGTATGATCCTGAAAAAGAAGATATGCTAATGCAACGATAATATTCGAAAGATTAACGCTTTGGCACTTCACTACTTGGAACTATGTACCACGTTTGTTAATATTTGCATGAAATTGGTAAAGCAAATCCTGTAGAGATAAATTTAAAAGTGAAAAGAGACGCAAAGATGAACTGTATGAATGTTTCCTATAGTAATATGATTAGCTACTGCATAGTTTCTGTTTATCTAATGCTACTCACACAGCATTGATCAAGTCCAGATTAGGAAATGGTTGCCGAAGGCAGAATGCCCTGAAGACAAACACGGAACCAACCACGTGACCGCAAATCAATTTTCTAAGCACATAGCTGTATCTAATCAAATACTGTAATCAAAGCAGGTCCTCATTTACTTATAAAGTGATGGATTGATTCACCATAATCTCAGTGATGGTTATATGGTAAAGAAGTTTGCTTTCGGTTTCAGTTCTACGATTTGGTAACTTGGATTAGTATCTTCTGCTACAGTTCCGAGCCGACCGATGCATTTTAAGCAGATTTGGTCGACAGGAGCTGAGTAAAATCCCTTCAAATACACATTTATATATGAATGTACATGTGTATGTGTATCTTTGCAGTTGTCCTACTGCTAAGAACAAGTGCTGGTTTGTTTACGAACCAATGACTTTGCGGTCCGACACAAAGTAACGAAATAATAAGTACCAAACCTAAGATAATTACTGGACACGATTTACTCGACGAAACACTTCCAGACCCTGGAATGGCTATACTTCTGTGACTGAAACAAGCAAATAAATAAATAAAATAACAGAATATAAATTAAGTAAATTTTGAAAAATGTTATATCCAATTTAGAACAGAGCTAATGAAATTATTCTTTTACTAATTCAGCTTAAACTTGAAATATATTTTAGCATTTCACTGCTTCTATCGATTGATTTAATACCATCTTTCTACAAAACACATAACTTCTTGTACATTCTTATTGTATTTATCAAACGTACGGTTTAAAACCTTTTTAGATACAAGGTAGTACATATTTTTCTTTGAAGTTTAGTACTGTAGACACCATTCATACGATGTTATTGATTTTCCAAACATTTTCAGAAGACATAAGAGCAGCCGCGTTTAAAGGGTTACCATAAAACACCTAGATCTTTTGTCAACAGAAACTGATTGATACCATTTCCTGCTGAGAAGGTAATGTCTAAATGCTTCACCAAATCATGACTGCGCCCATTATTGCTATAGAGGATAAATTAAAAGCCTACGAAAGGTGAGACTAGAATTATGGAAGATCACACCAATTAACATATTACACCAATTAGTGTAAAATAAATATTTATACTTGATTAGAAATAGTCATTAATTCCACATGATTATTATGCAATTAAATAATAGCAATATTAGATATAATACATCCATAACATACAAAGTTTAGAAGATCTTCTATATTCGAAATAGCAATCTCTTAAGTGTTTGCTCATATATTTCTGGAAATGAAATTCTCAAATGCTTGTTTTGACACACGTCATTCTATTTTGGTTATTTTCCATCAACAAACCTGCTTCTCTTATTTGTTCCCGGAATATCGAACACGATGCATCATTTCCAATTATATATGAACACTACTTCGTTAATTATCTCTGTTGCTTCTCAGTCAAATGTCGTTTGACGTTTCAATTTAGCATTAACATTTCCACAAAAAAACAAATATATTCCAGAACGTGAAGGCAAGTCATTTCAAGCGTAATTTTAACAGGAAAGCTGTTTCTGACACAAACAATTTACAAGCTCACAGGCGGTATTGATCGTCTTATTGAACTATCCGACATCATGTCATGGTTTTAGTAAAAAAAAAAAATATCAGATCACTTTAGCCTTCCCAATAATAAATACTACATAGTATTGATTCCATCAGTAAGTAGTATTGTTCCACTTTTTTTAACAAATCAATCTTTCATTCAGTAAAAGTAATCTAGAAAATTCATTATGTTGTATGAGCGACATTATAACCAGCATGTCAATTGTGTTATTACTACTATTCATGGAATATGAATGGACATTTCCAGATTAGGAAGATGGGATGATTTTGCCCTTTAATAAATATCTGATCTGTTCATCAATACAATAAAATATTAGCTGTCATAATGAAAACTAGCGTTTGATTGCATTTTAGTTATTAGTTCGGTGTAATTTTGATAAGTCGGAAGCTACACTACATACACGAGTTTGCTTGCAACTGGATTGATTGATCAGTTTGTTCTGTAGTTTCATTGCAGATTCTATGTATTGCTATATATCGCCTGAATATATGTTCTTTTCTACTGTAGGCACAAGGCTCGAAATTTTACGAGGAAGGGGGCGCAGTGGATTAGATCGATCCCAGTACGCAACTGGTTCTTAATTTATCGACCCAGAAAGGATGAAAGGCAAAGTCGACCTCGACGGAATTTGAACTCAGAACGTAACGGCAGACGAAATATCACTAAGCATTTCGCCCGGCGTGCTAACGTTTCTGCCAACACACAGTGTTCACCTGAATATACGTTACGAGACTCATGCTGCTGACAGTTAAGAGCAGACAACTCCACCGTGGTGAATAAGGAGAAATATCAATATTGTGCTAGTATATCTCTTCGGTAATTTATTCTTCGACACCCCTGGGAATTAAATGAATCGCCGTTCTGGGACATAAATAAAAATAGAGTGAAGTCTACTTCCTCATGTACTGTGGCGTAACGCATGGGAAGCAAAATTAAATTTCAAATTAAAAACAACTCTAACAATGTAAATATTATCGATTGCACATACAAAGTGCATGTGTTTAGTTTATAGACCCATTTGCTACGGGATACCGTGCTGAGAAAACTGCCTACATGGAGCGGAGTGTTATAGAGCTCTTAATCTCTCAGATTAAGTGAGACAACTCACCTGAGGAGAACAAGAATGATAGACAACGTTATTTCGCTATCATTGCATATGTATGTATG
>NC_068986.1:7707528-7717414 GCF_001194135.2 Octopus bimaculoides | reverse complement strand
TGTGTGTGTGTGTGTGTGTGTTTGTATATATATCAAAGATCCCTATGGATCACACAGGTTGTAATCCTTTGAAACATATGTAGGAATAAAGTATGCAATTATAACATGCGTTTTCTCCAATCCTTAAATTCTTAAATATACTCAAATACCCAAAATTTCAAGGAGTTCCTGCCTTAAAAACAGGAGCTAACCACAGTTATTTTGTGTTCTTTGCTACATTGGTTTCTATTAACCCATTTATTCTATCAGAAGAATTTTTATTCATTAAGATAGAAGAAATACACATAATTATATATATATATGTATGTAAGTATATACGTCTGCCTGTATATATAGTTTTACTATTGTTCTTATTTTGGTGTCCTTTGTCCCGGAATTATGTCGTCACACATGCTGTAACCCCTTCAACGCATCTCCATCTCGCATGTCTCCTTCTATCCAGGAGTTTATTCAGTTTATTCTGAAGCTTTAAATCATATTTTGTTTTAGAAATGATTAGTTTAAAGACAATCTTTGAATAACTGTATATATATATGAAATATAATATTCGTACGGAATAAATGATCCATCGCTAAAAAAAGACACAGTTAATATAATTAATCTTAAGGATTAGTACATACATTCAAATTAATATATATATTCATATGCATACAACACATGAATATAGATATTAATTTGAAGGGAAATAAATTATAAAACTGTTCCTATAATTAAACGTCAGAAATAAATACAAATGACCAAGGGTAATTTTATAGTCAAATGTATTCACAGGTCGTTTCTGGTTTGTTTTCTTTAAACAATACCTTCTATTAATATACGAAGAGAGTTGATAGAAAATACTGGCCATTTCTGGAGCTAGTTCGTAATTTATTGAAATTAATAAAGCCATATATTGTGTGAGTAGGACAAGTAAAGAAACAATATTTTGATTGTAGTAGTTGGAAATGTGAGCGAACTAACACACGAGTTCTTCGTTACTTTCAAAAGAATTGAAAGGCGTGTAGATGAGAGAAGAGAGTTAGAAAATTGTCTTGTAATTACAGGCAAAGCAATTATCAGTTCTCGCCATTTTTTACGATGTTAAAAGAAAGCAATGATAATGGTACGAGTCATATACGTGAATTGGTTCCATAAGAAATGTTGTCTTTGATGAAAAATTGGTGGCTGACGTAGGATGAAAATGACTTTGATCGTGTAAAAAACGGTTTCTTTTTTCGCAAAAGAGAATTTTGCACGAGACCAGCAATAAATATGAAATATAGCAACAAGGGAAAATATTTAGCCGAGAGGAGTTGATTGAAAGTCATTTAGATAGGAGACAAACCTAACAAACCTTTAGAAAAAGAAAGAAATGAATGAATTTTACAATGATTAAAAACAATTCATTAAATATATGTGCAGGAAAATTTTCTCGTTACAGTGTGGTAGATTTCCAAACCAGACAATTCCGTAACGAGAAATCAAGTTTTCCAGTAAGTTCCATGTTGTAAATTCGATTGCATTCTTTTGGAAAACAAACAATACAAGCATATATTATATAAATGCATCTGATATGGATTTAATCTGGCGACAAAAACTATGTTCATTCAGGCGAAGGTTAATATTTTTTTCTTATTGTATTCCCTAATGGAGTTTGATTCACTGAATTATAAAAGGCTAGAAAACAAGAATTTAGAAATTCTTAATGTAATGGAAAAGAATCACTTAATAGAGGCGTAGGCATGGCTACATGGTAAGAATTTTGCTACTCAACCACATAGTTTAGTGATCCGTTCCACTGCATGGGCGAGTATATTCTACTCTAGCCTCGAGCCAACCAAAGCCTTGGAGGTAGATTTGGTTGAAGGAAACTTCGTCGTATAAACATGCATGCATGTGTGTGTGTGTGTAGGTGTGTTTACGTTCCCGTAACTTAGTGCCTCAGTAAAAGAGAGTGATAGAATAAGGACCAGGCTATGGGAAAAAGTACGACTAAAATCTTCGTTCGACTAAAATCCTTCATGGCAGCGACCAGCATGGCGGCAGTTTGATGATTGAAACAAGTAAAAGATAGAATATAAAGACAAAAGGTAACATGCTGGGCCACTCGTCATATTAGGTTTAAATAGATTTATATACAAGTCTGGTGTATTTTATTTTTAATTTAAAAACTATAACAATTACTTTTCTCTATTTTAAGATTATCGTTTGCTATTGCAGATCAATAACAAACAATATTTCATTGAATTACATACGGAAAAGGAGCCGAATTATTGAGGCTTTAAATAGAAGTATTAACATTCCTCCATTATTAATTTCTGGTATTCTGTCATTTAGGAGAAACTGAAATGTGAAGGAACAAAATAAACCTACCTCCAATAACCAATCACTTTCAGTTTCATACAACAAAAATATATCTCTAGATATTTTTTGATTAAATTACAGCTTTTATGTTCCATAATGATGTAGATATCCATTGAGATAAATGTTATCATTACTGTTCCTCTTCTTTTATGCATAAAATACTTAACTCCTCATAAACATACAAAGACATTGTCTCTCTTTCTCTTGTTTTGCCCTTCTGAGACATATGAAAACAGACAATGTTAATCGAATAATTTTAATAACTTTCGTAATTAGCTAAAAGTGGCCAAATGTTTTAAGTATCGTCGTCTCTACTTCAGCTGTTGTTCCCCTCATCCACCAGGTCATCTCTGACTAACCACATCTATAAACAAAGTTATTACAACCTTGATATTTCAATATCATATTAATACATAATGCCTCAGGAATTACATCATAGAAGTGAGCTTCCTAACTATGACAAAATATGATTGTAAGGAAAATAGCCTGCAATCAATTTCAATAATCTCGTAGATCTTCCTTCAGTAATACGAGAACTCTTGGATCGGATACAGATGTCAAATAAAACTCAGTTTGTGGTTGTATAGAGGAAAATATATGTATACAACATAGAGATAAAAGGTTGATATATATATATTATTCTCATAACAAACAGACAGGTAGGAACAGATACGGAAGACTCTACAGAGAACAAAACTGGTCTTAGTAGACCAAGAAATTGGTTTCGACACATAAATCTGATAATTATATATATAGAAGAAATGAATCCATAGACATGATTTACCCGATGCCCATGGATACTACAGACTAAACTGCAATCATCCCAAGAATACGACTGTGATCTTAAAAGACATCTAATTTGTGGAAACGCGCGTGGCGATGCATTATATGTTTATAAATTCCATCCAAGGGCTATTATCATTGTAACTATATATATATAATTGAAACAGATTTTAAGGAAAAAGGACCAACGTGGTGTAATTAAGTGAAAAGTAAAAAGAAACAAAAATAAATATATATTAATGCACAAACAAGTGAGTTGAAGTTATATTAAGATGTATAAAAATCATAACAAAAGGTCATACCGGTTTTGCTATAGGTGATCACTGACTGTCAATCAACACTGGTTGTCAAGTGTCGTTGGGTATAAACATATACTTAAGTGAAGAAAAAAATGGATGCAAGGGAAGTAAACAGTCTGAAAGGGAGGTAATTAATGTAGATACGATTGCTACAATTTAAAGTAATATTTGAGATATATATGACGACTAGTGGGATTATTTATATTAGTAAGGTTAGTAGTGTCTTGTATTGAGTTGTGTGTTCATATTATTAAGTTGTGGTTGATATTTGTCAATAAAAGTTGCTTGTCTATTTAACATTTGCTGCACTCAGGCATCCTGAGAACATTGATAAAAATGAAAGATTAGGAAGTTTGGTTTGAGGTTCCTAGCACATCTATCTATGTGTTCACTAGCCTGCATTTGTCTCTACTGTGGAAAGCAGATTTGTTCCTTGTGAAGTGTTTTTCTTCGTCTGAGGGACATTCATGTTTGGCCTGTATGGTGGTTTTCGCAACCTAAGCAGGTAATAACATAGCTTAAGTTTTCAGAGGCATAAGTGAAATTTGTCTTAATATCTTAAATATTTTACCTTGTTTGAAGTGAAATTCTGAACCTCCAAAAGGTCGGGGCATGTGTCACAGTTAGGACGCCTGCATTTCTCCACTTTCAGTTCCGTTGTTAAGGGTTATGGTTTTGCACTGATTAATGTCGTTTTCAATGAATTCGGTTGTATTTTGCTTTTGATAAATCTGTGTGTTTTATCTCTGGTGAGAACGGATCGATTTTGGATGATGATGTTGAATGCGTCATTGTTTCTTGGGTTGAGTGGAGATGTAGGGAAGTACTTTTAAATCTGGTGTGACATTTCGGTTGACTTCCCTTAATGTTTGTAAGTCTATTTTCTTTGCTCATTTAATCCCATCATCTATTAATGATGTGGGGTAGTCTCCTAATTAGTGTCGATTTAAGTTCATGATGTCTTAGTTCACGGGTATTGGTATCCGAAACTACGGTACAGATTCTTTTCGCTAGATTATAAGGAATATTAATTTTTATGTGTTTGGGGTGCATGAGTTGAATAATAGGTATTGTTTTGAATCTGGATTTATAAATGATGTCCGTTTCGATGTGGTTAGTGACTTTCAATTAGGATGTCAAGAAAAGGAAGTTGTTTATTACTCTGTTCCATGGTGAATTGTATGTTGCTATTGATATCGTTGAGCATTATTTTGAAATCGAGGAGTTTGTCCATACTATAAGTATAAAGTATAAAGTATAAAACAATCATCCAAGTACCTTTTCCAGTTTTCCTTTAAATAGCAACGAAATGAGGTGCCACATTTTCGTCGTGATACTTGGTATATTTCAAATTCTAAATAGCCCATTACAAGGTTCAAACAAGGTATAGTTTGTATGTACAAACATACATGCATACATATATACACATACATATATATAAAAACGGATAGAACGTAAAGACGTGTTACTTTACACTGTTGTTTAGCTCCATTGACCCAAGGTGATCTAATTTTCGTATTTTTCTCATAGTGGTTTTGTAGTTAGTTCAAATACAATCAAACGGAACAAGTTTTCATAGAATATTGTAGTCGTAATATCATAAAAGAAGATTGGCAATCATTATATTAGTATTGAATCAATCTTCAACTTCTCAGTAAAATTTATTGTATACAAAGAGGATGACTCGTTATTTCTCATTAAAACCCATGTCAAATGTACTTTTATCGCATTGCATTGAAAGACAGACTTCCTTAACACATTGTTAACTGTTATCTTGAAAGTCCTTATAATTTTCCATTTCTTATAGATTTTCTGAATAAATATATTCAGTTAACCAAATTTCAAAATATTAGTGGTTCATATAATACTATTTTACTTGGAAAGTTTAATTTTAAAAGCAAAACTATGAAATATTTTTTCCTAGAGAGGAGAGTCACATTTACTGTTCCTAGAAATGTAGTTTTATTTTTGCAATATAAAATCTAAATGATTAGTGATATACAATGTAAAATACAGTAGAGCGCACCAGTGATTGCATCTAACATGCATACAAATATACATATGCACAGCTCACACATATATGTATGTGTATATGTATATATATATTATATGTGTGTGTGTGTGTGTGTGTGTGTGTGCGTGTATGTGTGTGTGTGTGTGTGTATGTGTGTGTGTGTGTGTGTGTATACAGAGAGAGCACTCCCCATATTTCATTTCATAACGGGTATCACTGAAGTGTGCAGGGTTACATAATCGGACTGTTATCTAACACACTGTTGAACTCCTGGTGCGGAACCGATTTGTAAGTCGGCCGTAATAGATATATAATACTGAACACTTTGATTTATATGTATGTATATATATATATATATATATATAAACAATATATGAGTATATGCATATATATGTACATGTATGTACATACCTTCATCCACATGTACATATAGATACATAACTGGGTACATGACGTAGCAAAAGAACATGGACAAAATGATAAACAGGGTACAACAAACAAGCAAGCCACATAGAAACATCTCCTTCATATATATATATATATATATATATATATATATATATATATATACCTATTTATAATGTGTAATATATATAATGTTACAATAGTAAAATATATCAATAATATATTTCACATAGTACAGAGAATACGTTAGGAAATATAAATAAATTTATATTTATAATACCGACGTCGACAACCTACTTTGCGTGTCAGTCTTCGTTCGGCTTTGTCTGTTGACGACGCTCATCAACAGCGCTGCTCGGGTGAAACTCAGTGTACGCTGTTAACTTTGATATAACAAATACACAAGATGGGAAATCTTGTAATCTCGCCAAAAGGAAATGACTGCTGTGTCTGTTATAAATCACAAAGCCGCGCTAACTTGTACATCCAGAAAATACCGCATCTGTGACCACCTCCAAATTAGAAGCCTTAAGCTATCAAGTTAAGAGTATACATGCAAATGACTTGTCATTGGCGAACTCAAACCGCACTGCATCTAAGTAGGACATTATATGTAGCTTATTATGTTGTAGAAGATGGAAACGTTGAAGCGTCACGTCTGTTATCAAACGCCGTTTCTGTTGCAAACCTTCCAGCCTTGGTGCCAACTACATCAAAATTCGATATTTTGTTATAATAAAATAACTTATCTTTCTACAAATATAATATTCCTAAGTGAATTTGATCTCATTTCGTTACATCTTTTAATATTTGGGAAAAGGTTATTCTCATAACTGTCATTGCAATGTAAGACATAAAGATAAAAGTTTCAAATACTAATGACTAACCACAACTACGTTCTATATCTGTTTTGTATGAAACAATAATCGACTGTTGAAATAAAAGCACGCGGAGAAAAGAATCTTAGTTATTTCAATAATATATTCAAGAGAAACATGTGACACATTTTAAAACTGGTTTTTCAACATCGACATGGCTGAATAACTAAATTATTTATTATACTACTAATCATTACAGTTGATGTCGGTAATTAATTTAACTAAACAACACGATTCAATCAATTGGTTTGTACAAATATCCTTAATGAAGTTTAATTTCAATTAAATCTATGTGTTTAATGAAGAAGTATGTTATATGTTTGTTCCAAATATGGTTTTCGTTGTAGAGTTATTTAATGACTCGCCTTGACAAACAATTTTAAACGTTGAGACTCATTGCGAAGTATTACAAAAAAAGTTCAAAATATTCTAAAAATTCAATCAACTTATTGCACCATTTGGGAAATATTGCTTCTTGCTGAAGTAATTTCAAATGTTCATAAATAATTTTTCTATGAGGTATATAAATATGTTAAAGAATAAATTTGCTAACACATTGAGTGCATTTATCATCCGAATAGTTTCTTATATGTTTGGGGAATTACTGATGAAAATAATGGTTGAAAGCATTTAATAAACTTCCGTAGATACACCATAATGGGATGCATCGTAATATAAATGCAGGTGACTCTATAGTATAATAGATGTAGTGTTTCTGAATCTGTGGGAAATATAACGAGGGGACGAGAATAATTACGAAGAAGTTCGATAACCAGAACTAGCTTGTATTGGTTGGCTTCCTCACCAAAGAAGGAAACGCAACACCAGCAAGTCAGAAGTAGAAAATATGAAGAGTCTCATATAAAATATGTTATTTGGACTAGTGATTTCCGCCACATGCTCAGTTATCGCACTCCATTCCAACATAAAACTAAATAGACAACAGATAGTTTAGCTTGACAATGTAAGGAATGAATATTTATCGAGTGAATAGCGGATCCTTTACCTTCAGTGTTGAATCCAATTTGTTTAGCAGAAAATTCTGAGCTGAAGAAGAGGTATTTCTTATCTACTTAACGCTACAGATAAGAAGTGGAGAGCAAAAAAAAAGGGAAATAAACATCACCTATAAACTATACTTCTAACCTAAATCGCTTGTGTTCCATATGTGTACGTATTTCTTTTTTTTTTTTCGTTATATATATACTCAACGTAATCTTTGTTCCGCCTACTCTATATTCTAGTAAAATATGTTGCTTTAGAAATGCGTTTCTATAAGAAGCAAAAATCCCCTCTGGGTCCAACTGTTGTACATTAATTGAATATAATGAAAATTAGAATTATTTCTTGAATGTTTAACTCAAATAGGATTTTTTTCTGTACTTGCTGGAATACTTTTAAATGTATTATTGATTGCAACCGTGTATTATTATTATTATTAGTGTCTTAATGCTCCTGGCATTAAATATGTTAACGCTAACATAATTGGGGTTTCTTTCTGCAACGAATTGTTTTGAGAATAATTCAGTTATTCTGTAAACATAGTTATTTCCCTACTCAATCAGTGAATACTCCTTTACGTTCACTTAGCGACGCTTTCATCATTACCTTCACAAATATGATGAAGACTGTACTTCACTGATGAGGTGATAATAAACCGAAATATAGCCAAAATTATTTCTCTTTATTTGCCTATTCAAAACAATTTATTATTAGTGAACCACAAAAATATTTCAACTGAATAGTTATTTCCAGTTAAGCTTTAATATCCATTGTATTAAATATTACCGCAAACTGAATTATTTTTTATACACATTAATTAATTAATAGCTATCTAAACCAATATTTCCTAGACTGCCATTTAATTGCGTAATCACACATTGATGAACTGTAAACATTACTGGGAATACCATACCGAGAAACTATAAGCATTTTGTGGACGCTATTAGTATAATTCTGCATAGTACAGCCAAACATGCTACAATAATACAATGCCTAAACAAGATCCAGATCGTTCCAGATCTTCGGCTTCATATCTAACTAGAAACAAATGAAATAGTTTCAGCGAAGGAGTTTTGGTGAACCATTTCAGAATTGATTCTGAGATAGCCACTTCTCGAATTTTCCTTTGCTATGGAATGCATGAGTAATGTAACGGAACGGTGCTAATAATTTACCAATATATGTGCGTATCTGTGCGTATGTGTATATGTTTACATGTGTGGGAGTGTCTGTGTATGTGTGTGAGTATGAATATGTGCGCATGTGCATAAAAAACATTTATTAAAGTAAATATGTCAAATCGCATACTACCAGACAAATTTAATTTGATATTTTATTAAGTTTTCATTGGATTTTCCAGTAAATTCTGTAATAATATATAATATTACAGAATTTATTCTCGTTTAGTAGGATTTCTTTTTTGTTATAGTTCTACATGCTGATTAGAATTTTGTGTGCTTTGATGTTATTCTATCAATGGCCACACCAAGAAGGAATCTGTTTGAGAAGCAACCAATTTACTTTCTAATATTAACAACAATTTTGCAGAATTATCTCCAATGGTGCATTCAAGCCAGCTTCAAATGAATGAAATATTCCACCATTAAGGCTCAATATATTTCGATTTACGATTTTCTAATAAACGGTAATTGCTTGACAACCGCAATAAAAGCGGAACGTAGATCTTTTGAATACATCCAATAAAATGAAGGGAAATATTTAATGTTTACGATCTTCAAGGTTAGAAATATTAAAAAGTTATAAATGTCAGATATTGATATATATTCTAAAAGAACCTATAAATTTTTGTTAACTATAAAATTTGCAGCTTTGAAATAGATAACATATTATATCATAGCTCTTAGTGAAACGAAGAGAGTTGTTAAACAATGAGCGAGCAGAAGGAATTCCAAGTATCATTGAACTATAAAAAATTATGATAATGAATTTTGTACAAAATTATAATAGAAAATATAAAATGATTGAAAGGAATATCGTGAACGCGTATGCCATATAACATTTAGGCTAAAGTCAAGATTGTTATATATAAGCAGAGGAAAGTATATGAATGACCGTTATATTTGTCAATTTTATTTTCTATTTATCTATCGATCGATCGATCTCTTTCTTTCTCTTCCTCTCTCTCTCTCTCTCTCTCTCTC
>NC_068986.1:7705962-7707289 GCF_001194135.2 Octopus bimaculoides | reverse complement strand
TATATATATATATATGACGATTGCTTCATCTTGAGAGATGATAGCCTTCCCATCAACACACACCACAACCCATCACACAGTACGATCACTCCGTTGATGAGCCCTCAGATGACTTCTAAGACCAGCTGCTGACTGACAGGGTTTAAAACACAAGTGACAGATATTATTCAAGTTTCTTCTATATCTTTGACCTTTGGAATCTGATTCTGAAGGAATGTTTTTGTGAACTAGTATGTTTTTTAAGTCCAGATATTGTCTTACGAGTTTTTTGACATATGATACAAGTCATAAGAGGTGGTTGGTGTCCAAGATCATTACCTGTCTAGGCATTACGATTTTCATGTGACTTCATATGTTTCACGTATCCTGCTTTTGACAACAGAGAACGGTCACATATAATACATATCCAATGTTCTCTGTTGATTACAGTTCCAATTGTTCCTTTGCGACAGACCCTTTTCAGTTTAAGAGTGCTGAATCATCTGTTCCTCCCAGGCTTGGAAACCTGTCCTAACAGCACCTCTCCACTTGTTTCGATCTAGAACACCATTTTCCAAATCACTTTTATTCATATCTAGTTTCTTCAGATTTTCCTTGAAACAGACTTTATACGTTTTCCTCGGCTTATGTTGTGGTCGCTTACCAGAGGTGAGCTCATCATAAAAAAAGATGCTTTGGCAAACGCTCGTCTTTCATTCTAATAACATGTCCATTCCATCTCATTTCAGCCAAGATAACATGTTGTTCAATTGAGCTGCAACGTTCCATGCGCAAAACCTTTGTATCTGGTATGAAACATTCCCATTTGACTCTTAAGATACGTCTGAAACACTTTTGATGAAATTTCTCCAGAAGCTTTATATGATACTTGTAAATGATCCATGTGTCACTTGAATAAAGAGGTGCAGACAATACACACGCTTTATAGACACTGATTTTTTGACTGCAGGGCAATACCTCTGTCCGCCCATACTCGCTTTTCGAACTTTCCAAATGCAGCACTTCCCTTCCCTGGTTGAGAGCATATCTCTGCATCAAACTACCATCTCTTGATAGTATGCTTCCTAGGTAAACAAAGGTTTCAACGACTTCTAACCTTGTTGCATTCACAAAAATGTTTGGTTCAGAATGTTTGTCTAGGCACGGGAGTAAACATTACTTTGGTTTTTCTCCAAATTAATTGTTAGAGAATTACTTTATGCTGATGATGCTGATTTGTTGGCACACTCAGAGTGGAATATGTAACATTTGATGGACAGATTTTCCACTGCATGCGTACATTTCGGGACGCACAATATATATATATATATATATATATATATATATA
>NC_068986.1:7702416-7705734 GCF_001194135.2 Octopus bimaculoides | reverse complement strand
GAGGAAAATTGGTATCAATTAATTAATTAATTAATTAATTAATTAAATAGCTTACCCTCCATCATTCTCATCAGACCTTAGAATTGTTATGGTAGTTTTGTCTAGAGTTTTCAACAGAGTTGCATGCTATTAAAGTTATCAACATCAAGTATTCTTTCCGTCAAAATAATTCAGTAGATGGAGGTTGTAGATAAGTGACATATGAAACCATCTTCTTTGATTTAGAATGCGCAGCACCTCAAAGGTCAGGGTGTCATCAATTTTTAAAGTACGCTGGTGCAGTGAATATAAATAGAAAGGGAAATTTGCTATAATATATTCACTACTAGAATCAATGGAAGGGGAGGGGTAATCAAAATACAGTATAGAGAGCAGTTAATAAGAGAAGAAATTTGAAAGAAACGAAGTAAAAAACGGAAGCAGACGATCGTTGTAACAAGTGTAAATATTAAACTATTTCCCACGTCGTCTGTGATCAACATTAAATGATATTAGGTGTACTACAGTTGCAATGGATTAAATTAGATGCAATAGTTAAGGATTAGATCGAAGATTAGTTAAAGAAAAATGTAATAGATATGTTACACAAGATATAATTCAATGACGAGCGGAGGATAATTCATAAGAAAATCCAACAGGTATTAAAGTTTGTTGGACATAAATACTTTGTTTATGTAGGTTATTTATGTGGAAAGTTTGAGAAAGATTTATTAAATAAATAAGTGTGGACACTTCATCTTGATTAAGACTTCATCTTGATTAATCGGATCTACAATTAAGAAGTTTCAGTCCTTCTACCGAGCACAAATTACAGTTCCTCTATAGGTAGAAACATTAACTAAATGAATCCATGAAAATGCGGTAATCCATTGAGATCTCAGATGCTATTTCCTGTTCTATTTTAAAGAATGTACAATGTTATGGAGTCAGGCCTTGAAGTTTGAAGCAGTTGACTCCACAGTATATGTTTGTTGGAAACTCTAAAAATCTATCATAACTGTAAGTTTTGGTGAGAATGATGGCGTGCAAAATGTTTCTTCAATGACTGAACTTAGTACTTCTTCTAACACAGGCAGCTATAACTAAGGTTTCCATTACGAAACTTAATATTTCAGAAAACGCTCGGAGGGAATTATGTGAAAAATAATTAATAATTCAAGCTACTAAGTACTGCTAACAGTTTTAAATTGTTCACATATTTCCAGTAAAGGTGCACACATCCATAAAACGCCTATTCAGAAGCAGCACTACATAAAACCTTATATAGTCTCCACCAAGAGATAATAAGGACTGTATGCAACCGAACAGAAGGAAAAGTTTGTAGGTTTACGAATAAGAGAACCTACAATTAAAATCAGTTGAATACAATTCACAGTAGATATAGCTTCATGATAAATTATAAGACATCAATACATTTGGACAATTTAGAGTGTAGAATATTCTAAATAAATTCCAAATCAATAATTCTAGGTCAACGTATCATTGCTGATACATTAAAATGTAACGGTGTCTTGCTGTTGCTTGGTGTCCATGCTATCTGAAATACATTTATTCCTGTTACCCTCTTTCCTAACAAAAACAGATATTGTATTTAGTTAAAGAGAAACTATGACAACATATCTCTATAAATGGCAGATTGTAATACTTGCGCAAAAGCATGTATGCTTTGAAAGGATTAGATCGATTATTTTTATTGAACTCTACTTTATTCATCTATCCCCAGAAAAATAAGAAGAGTTAATTCTTGCGGGATTTGAACTGAGAACGTAAAAGAGCTCTGGATAACTACCACAATGAATTTTGCTCGGTGCCCTAATGAGTCTGCCAGTCAGATATGATATATTTCTCTAAATGTTGGCACTCCGTCGCTTACGAAGTCGAGGGTTCCAGTTGATCCGATCAACGGAACAGCCTGCTCGTGAAATAAACGTGCAAGTGACTGAGCACTCCACAGACACGTGTACTCTTAACGTAGTTCTCGGGGATATTCAGTGTGACACAGAGTGTGACAAGGCTGACCCTTTGAATTACAGGCACAACAGAAACAGGAAGTAAGAGTGAGAGAAAGTTGTGGTGAAAGAGTACAGCAGGGCTCGCTACCATCCCCTGCCGGAGCCTCGTGGAGCTTTAGGTGTTTTCGCTCAATAAACACTCACAACGCCCGGTCTGAGAATCGAAACTGCGATCCTATGACCGCGAGTCCGCTATCCTAACCACTGGGCCATTGCGCCTCTACCATCGCTCTAAATAACAGACTGAAAATTAATCAACCTGATTTTTTAAAAAATGTAATATTCAATTATATACATATGAGAGCTGTGGGCTACATGAGTTTAATTATTACACTGGATTCCCCTGTAAGAAATCTAGGGCATCAGGTAAAAAGAACATTTAATATGAAGATATAGTGCAACTGAAAAAATAGTCGAAGTATATAAGCCATAAAATAAACAAAAAGTTTGCTATAACCCTCATGAGACTGCTCTTGAAATAAGGGACTAGCGGAAATATTGTAACCATGTACTGTAATCCCTTTGATATTCCCCCTGTATAGAATAGATTAATTCCTAATTCTGGGGAATGTAATTGAATCACTTCAACAGATGTCTGTTGTTCTAAAATTAATTTATTGATATTTCCAGTTTGATTAAATCGAAATGTATTTTCAACTTCGCAAATGAGTCATTGATTTTCAACAATAATTAATATGTCTATGGTTACTCATATTCATCACAACTAAAGTTTTATTTGATATTAATTATTTCCCGTGTTCTTAGAATAACAAACTCTACTTACAGCTTTGGGTAATTACCTAATTATATCAAATCCGTAAGTAGATAATTAGTTAATTAGCTATGCGAATGCAGTGGCAAATCAGGTAAGGATGTAGAAATTTAATAGAGTGATTTTAGATAGCATTCCCATCGACAATAATTCATTTCTTCCTGCCAGGACTTTACTGACAGTATCAACATATCTGATGAAGAAATGCTATATTGGAGTAGAATATCATGGCAAATACTTTCTGCTCCAAATCAGATGACGAGAAGGCAAGATTAATGCTTCCTCCCCCAATCTGCAACTAATAAAATTTTGATTTATATCTTGCGATTCTCATAATTACAGATAGCTGTTCTGATATTTAATAAAACCATTTAAATGTGTTCGTTTTTCATTTCTAATAACTACATTCCGATAAGGTATTTAAATTTTTCTCTAGATTTGTTTGGTGACAAAAGAGCATATAGAAATGTTATATAGAAGAGGAAAATAGAAGCATTGAAAATGTGTGTCTAATTCTTCTCAATCCAATCGCAG
>NC_068986.1:7700688-7701801 GCF_001194135.2 Octopus bimaculoides | reverse complement strand
TATATATATATATATATATAAATATATATATATATATATATATATAAACAGGGTGCGATGGGGAAATTGTTCCCATTTTACATTTTTAATTTTGTGCATGCACATTGTTTCTTTTGAATTTTGTCGACTACTTAATATAGTGATTTTAGATAGCATTCCCATCGACAATAATTCATTTCTTCCTGGAGGAAGTAGTACTGTCCTGTGTCAAGAAGGTGGCTGCTGGAAGACCCTATGTCTGGCAACAGGACTGCGCACCCTGCTACACAAGCAAGAGAACCCAGTCATTGCCGTCAGACAATTTCTGCGACCACACCACGCCTAACATCTGGCCATCTAACTTCCCACACTGTAAGACCCTTGATTATTATGTGTGGGGCGCAGTTGAGCGAGAGACCAAAAAAACTCCTTGTAACACCAAAGATGATCTTAAGGCAATGATTGTGGCAGCATTCACCAACTTAAACAAGGAGACAGCCCATAAGAGTAGAGTTACAGGAGATTCCGAAGTTGTTAAAGCCAAAGGCCTTTATTATTGAATAAATTTAGGCTTTAATATTTCAAGATAGTTTTATGTAATTTTGGTAAATATATCTGCTAAAATAAGATGTCAGTGTTTTTTTCATTTAATTTAGATGACAGTTTATTCACCGAAGCTTGTATATAAGTAAGAGACGAGACATAAATAATAGTCATTACATAGTCATTACATTTTTGTGACTACAGTAGCATTAATTTTCTAGGTTGTTTAATTTTTCTCACCCGATCAATGGGCCGATTGAGTAAACTTATCAATAACGAACCTATAATGGCTACTAGAACGTGATGTAAATCAAATTTACTACAATAAAGAAAAGTCTAACTGGAAACACAACCATGGATTTACAATATAGGATAGTGATAACGTATAACCTCGGTCCTTCTCACAAGAATACGCAGAAATCTTTACTAATGTACCCGCTGTTGTTAGCTTGGTATACTAACAGAGAGCTTATAATCCCGGATTGATAATCCATCACAAATTAATCTGTTGTATACATACATACATACATACATACACATACACATACACACACACACATATATATATATATATATATATATATATATATA
>NC_068986.1:7698916-7700317 GCF_001194135.2 Octopus bimaculoides | reverse complement strand
TTTATATATATATATATATATAGTGGAGGTGCAACGTTTTTAAAAATATTGTTGTGGTATCATTATCAAGTTGAGACTATCGAAAATACTACTTTAATCTTTGTAACAGCTACATTCCTTGTACATAAGGTGAAATACGAAACCAGCAACAAATAACGATTAGATTAAAGAAAGAATCGTTATATATATATATACTGGAAGGAACACTAATATTATTTTCAACGAATAACATGAAAAGCTGAGTAATGAAAACAACAGCAAAGTTGAAAAGAGTGCAGAGACTGATAGTGCGTAACACTATTAAACATAAATTCCCAACTGGATCTTTTCAACAATACTAATACACAGCACATTGTTCCTTTCTCAATAATTACAGTACACAACATTGTTCCTTGACAAAGAGCAATTAAATAAGATATGCGACAAACAATACTACCTAATAATAGAAAAGAAACAATTCTAACACCTGACTGTACTGGCATCGAAGACTGACAAGCAACAATGAATACGATATTGTTTACATTGGACACAGGACAAAGATGTATTCGGTATTATATTTTAAAACTTGTCAGAAATATTAATAATCCTTACTGCTTCAGGGATGTGTACAAACAAATAACAGGAAAAAATAAAACCTGTTCATCTTGTAAAATATTCTATTGAAATAATAACAATTGTTTCTGTAATAGATGTGGAATTAATCCTGGCCTTTTCAAATGATAAAGAGACAAACATACATTATGGCTCAACTTTTCGCTCAAATGTATTTTGAATACACAGAGTTTGGTAATAAACCATTTCACAAACACATATTCACATACATATGACACACATACACATGCATTCATTAAAACTCAGACATATACACATATGTATACACAAACATGCGTACATTCATACAAACACACAAACATTAATATAACCGTATTTGTGTTTATATATTCGCCTTCACAAGTATATACAGATATATATATATACGAGGGAAGTCAAAAATTATCCGCACTTTCGCCATGACATATCTTTATTATTGTCACACTGCGTTCTGCGCATGCGTGATTATAGTTGGTACTATTGTGGTTACGTAATCGAAGTCTGAGCCTGATCGCATTATTTTTCTTTCTGGCTTTACAGTGTAAGCATGGTCGTTCCACTAACGATGTGTACCAAAGAAAAATGACGCAATGAGGCTCAGACTTCGGTAACGTGACCACAACAGTACCAACTATAAGAACGCATGCGCAGAAGGCAGTGTGACAATAATAAAGGTATATTATGGTGAAAGTGCGGATAATTTTTGACGTCCCCTCGTATATATATGCGTGTGTGAGTGTGCACGCGCATGTATGTATGTATATATATATATATATATATATATATATATATATATATATATATATATAT
>NC_068986.1:7697207-7698782 GCF_001194135.2 Octopus bimaculoides | reverse complement strand
TATATATATATATATATATATATATATATATATATACATATATATGGGAGAATATACAAATAATAACAACAGACGAGGACAGGTGGTGTAAATAACAAAAGTATATATATATATATATATATATATACATTCATACATACATACATACATACATACATGCATACATACACAAATCACACACATATGTACGTATATGTATACATGCATATATATATATATATAGGTACATACATACATCTATGGATGTACACGTATGTGCTCATCTTTAAAATTTTGCATGTGTGTGGATGAAAAGCAGAATTCTTGTAATTAGCTTTTGTGTGTATTTTGAGACCGAGTGAAGGGAATGGATCTCTACATTCCTGTGTACGTTTGGATATATTTACTTTAAAATACCGTTTTGTATATTAACATGTGTGATCTGAATAAAACGTTGTATGTACAAATGACTATCTCTTTAGTCAGTCACGGACATGATTTGGGGACCAATTAGTGAAGCCCTGTCTGTATATGGACATGTGTGTGTGCATGTGTATATATAGTTGAAAGAAGTGAAGCATGCTAGTCAGGTAAAGTGGGTCAAAAAGTGTCGAATTTCAGGTTCTTTAAGGGAAATATACTCCCGCACTGCCCCACCACACCACACGAACTTCAAGCGGCAAATACATAGATTTGGTTTCCTTAAAGAAATTACAATAGCTGTTAATAGATTGATTTGGAATAAGCTCTGTGTTAGATACCAAAATAGGTACCAAATACACTCTGCAGACAGGGTGCGAAATATATCATTTCACATTCTGTTCCTCGAGTATTGAGCCCTAAATTGTGCATATGTAAGCCTTTTTCTCACGAACTGGTACATAGTAATACGTTCATACACGTACACATATACTTTCACACACACACATTTACACGCAAACACGTATGCGAATATATGTGTGTGTGTGCGCGTGTGCGCGCGTGCGTGTGTGTGTGTGTGTGTGTGTGTGTGCGTGCGTGTGTGTGTTTGAAAGAATAACAAGCAATTTCAGTGATGTTTCAAATATTCAATTATGATTCTTGTTTCAGTAATTCTTCCGTAACAGTAGAACACCAAAAAGTGTTATATAGTTTTATAATTACAAAATAATTCTACAGAATTCAAGAGTATTATTATTGAAGAGCCTTGAAATATGATCCACAAATAACAAAACGACCCATATAGAGAGAAAAATAAACGAAACATTAGAACATAAAAGAGGAAAAAAAAAAAAAAGAAATTTAGACATAAAGCGGGAAACGATGACATATTTCATAATCTCAGCACGAGTGAACTTAAGTGAATATACATGTGTATGTGTGTATTCCGATTTGCATACATGTATGTGTGTGTGTGAATAAAAATATATATGTTTGTATGAGTACATGTGTATTTGCATACATACATTTATACATATAGGCTGTATATATGTGTGTATGTTTTCTTACGTATGTGTGTAAGTATATATACATACACAAAGAGACATACACACATATATATATATGTATGTATAAATAGATGTATATATATATATATATGTATATATATATATATAT
>NC_068986.1:7692693-7696746 GCF_001194135.2 Octopus bimaculoides | reverse complement strand
GTCCCCCTTTCTCTAGTTCCTTTTGTGTTGATCTACGCCATGAGTTCTTAGGCCCATCCGGATTCCACTGTAAAGCACTTTTCGCTGCATTTGGTGTGTGCATTCTAATTGTGCTACCAATCCACTTCCACTTTCTCTTAAATATTTGCTCCCTAATCGAAACTTGATTGGTTCTTTGCCATATCTCCATATTTCTTATGTGTTCAGGCCATCTGATTTTAAGTATACTACGCAAGCACCTGTTGATGAATGATTGTATTTGCTTATTTGACTTAATTGTTGTTCGCCATGTCTCAGCCCCATACAATAACACCGCTTTTACGTTAGTGTTAAAAATTCTTATTTTGTTCTTTATTGAAATTACATTTGCGCTCCATAGTTTTTTTAACAGGTGGAAAGCGGTCCTTGCCTTACTTATTATCATCTTAGTATCTTCGTCGGTGCCGCCTGAGAACGTTATCTTACTACCCAAGTACGTAAATTCGGCTACGTCCTCTAGTTCACCGATTTCTAGTTTAATACGTTCACTGTTTTCTTCATAAACGCGCATAATTTTTGATTTGTCGCGGTTGACTTTCAACCCTAGTTTGGCAGCTATTGCTTCTAATTTTGACGTTTTATTTTGCATTTGGCTATGTGTTTGTGAAAGTAGCGCGATATCATCTGCAAAGTTGAGATCTTCTAGAGCTTCTGCATCCGCCCATTCAATGCCTGTTTGGCTTTCAACCGTTGTTTCCTTCATAATCCAATCTATAACTAGTAGAAATAAAAAGGGAGAAAGTATACAGCCCTGTCGAACTCCTGTTTTTACTTCGAATTTATCCGTAGCTCCGTTTCCATGCAAGACTCGGTATGACATTTGTTGGTAAGTTGCTCTTATTATAGATATATACTTGCCTGGTATGCCGTAGTGCTGCATAATTCTCCATAAGCCTTCCCTGTCTACACTATCGAATGCTTTTTCGAAATCAATAAAATTAATATCCACTCTGCGCTTTGCTCTAAGATGATGCGAAGAGCAAAGCACAGAGTGGAAAAGAATGTATCAGCATATGAATAATTAAAAAGTCTCTGTTTATTTAAATGTATTTCATTTTCAAACTTTTATAAAATTTACAGACAGAATTTAAATTATTATGAATGCCTGTTTTCAAACTGATAACCATTCATGTCAAGGCACAGATAATTACCTGAAGCAATAGAACTGCAAACATAAAGGATTATTTCGTTTTGGTATTTCTTGGCATGCTTGTGCATTTTCAAAAACTGTGACAAAACGTTTCAAATACTACTCATTCTGTCTGAAACTCTTTGAAACTGTCTTTGCTAATCGACTGTATTTTCTAAATTCCAGTTGTTCTCTGGAATAATTTGTATTATTGAAATCTTTGCGTGGCCACCTTCAATAGTTCTAATGGGTTATATAAAGTTTTAGGGAACAACTTGTGTGTGTGTGTGTGTGTGTGTGTGTGTGTGTGTGTGTGTGTGTGTGTGTGTGTGTGTGTGTGTACTTGTAAAATTTGTGTGTATAGATACTCGCACATATTTATATATACTTATATATAAAACCAATACTCTTCCAATACAAATAGGTGAAAGACCTTAAATAGTACCAGCTTGCCAACAAACTAAATTTTACCACCTACTTCCATTCTCTTGTGAACCTTTAAAAATTTCATTGCCGAAAGTCTGCCACATCTGCTAATCAACATACACCTTCAACCTAACTACATTCTTGTGTGCACCCCTGTGACCTGAAGATGACACACATAAGCGTACACACCTGATTACAAAGTTCTACATGCATGAATAAATTCTCAACAATAACACAACCCCAAATTTAATCAATAAAAATTCCCTATAACGCTTTGCCACCACAACCTAACATACAAGCTAATTATCATTCAACAGACCATCGCATACTCTAGAAAATTTTATCTTAATTAAGACTATATAAGGCTAAGATGGACTCGTGTGCACCACAGTGGAATGAATAGTACTGTTAAAGAATGATAAATTTGTACTCTGCCAAATGTATTGGGTAATCCTTCAGTTTAATGTAAAATTGTTTTCTTATGGCATAAAAACAAACATCAATATATCCATATATAGATATGTATGTATGTATGTATGTATGTATGTATATATGTATGTATATATGTATGTATGTTTGTATGTATGTATGTATGTATGTATGTATGTATGTATGTATGAATGACTGTATATACAAATGCCTAAGGAATGACTCAAAGTACCGGAAGACAACAGAACATTTCATAAAAACATTCTTACCTAAACTAAACCTGTACAAAAATATAAATCAAAAAGAGACATGTAACGGGATTCTGAAAAACTGAGTCATATTTATACCAATGATAACATACGTGGACACTCACTGAAATTGGACAAGTTATGGACGTCATTTTACACTGTTAACCCATACCTAGCTAACTGTACTTAGCTTACTTTTATGGAAAATGTGGTTGGAGTCACACATGGTTTATGCATGAGATAATCAAATGAGAGTACTTGAATACTCACTTATGACCTTCTTCAAGCGTATCCTTTTTGTGACAAATTAATCGACATTTGAGCGATTATATGCTTGCATTTTAAATCCAATTTGGGTCTTTTGGATTTCTTTCATATTTTATAATTGTGACTGCATCCAAACTCGATTAATTCCATATGAAACACTTTTTCAATGCTCAATTAACACAAAACATTTTTACGGTTTACAAGAGCGGGTTGAAAAGCTCATAGGCTAACTATGAATGGGTGATGCTGGAGCTGTGAAATCTTGTATGCCTTAATTTCAACTCTGCAACTAAATTGTTTCCTTCCAGATAACCTGACACCTGACAGATCAAAGAAGACTTCAAAAGTAACTAGTTGTGGCTTCTCTTGAAAATGGACAAAATTTAGCATCGTGGTGTTGTCAAGTACTTGCAGGCAAAGCGTTTAACCCCGAAGAACATTCATACTGACATAGTTGTTACATTAGGGGATGACGATCCAGTTTCATCAACAGAGAAAAATCGGGCTGCTGAACTAAGGAGGGGAAGGGAAAGCCTGGAAGATGATCCAGGCTCTGGACGTCCTGCACCTGCCACCACCGAGGAAAATAATGACCGTGTTCACCACATGCTGATGGATGACAGGCGATTCACTATAAATCAAATAGCCAATGATTTTAGCATATCTTGTGAGGAAGTTGTGAATATTCTGAAGAATGAACTTGGCATGAAAAAAGTTCCCCACGTTTTCTAACACCTGATCAAAAATGCACCAGGCTGATTGTCTCAGTCAAATCCAGCTGGTTTCCCAACACAGGATGAAAGAATGAGCGTTGAGTTCATCACTTTGAGCCAGAGACAAAGTGACAATCTATGCGGCAGATACATCCCGCCTTACTTGCTTCAAAGAGAGCCAACACTGTTTCATTTGCAGAGAAGGTGATCCTCAGGTTTGAGATGCAAAAGACTTTGTATTTATTGACTTCCTTCAAAAGAGCCTCACCACCAATGGAGAGAACTATGCCAACTTGTGGAGGCAGTTAAGAAAAGCTATCAAGACCAAATACACAGAAAAACTGGCAGAAGTAGTATTGTTTCATCAAGATAATGCTCCAGCACACAAGTCCTTGCTTTCAATGGTTGTTGGGCGTGACTATGGCTTTGAACTGTTTGATCCCCCCTCCTTTTTCTTGTAATTTGGCCACATCTGTCTCCCGACGTGCAAGTATACTTGGCTGCGAGCCAGCATCATAATGATGCTGGTATCGTAGATACTGTTGGTAGCTTTTTTAGCAAAAAGATGAAAGCTTTTCATCAATGGGATCCAAGAACCGCTACACTGATTGAGGAAGTGTATGGACCGCAAGGGAGACTGTCAAAAAATAAACCTCATATGGTCACATTCCATGAACTTTTTAGCCGAGCCTCGTGTGCGTGTGTGTGTGTGTGTGTGTGTGTGTGTGTGTGTGTGTGGTTTCATCCTGAGGCTGTGGCCATAGAGGAATCTGCCATAAATATGATTGACTTCATGTTTCAC
>NC_068986.1:7688325-7692364 GCF_001194135.2 Octopus bimaculoides | reverse complement strand
TATATTTCTGTCTCTCTATCTCTATCTCTCTCAACATATATATATATATACACACACACACGAGGGTGTATGAATGTGTATAGAAGAATATATTAATCAAAGGAATTCCAACTTTGATTTTCACGATTTATTTACAATCTTGCAATAATATAATATCTATAATAATAGATGCGAAAGCGAATGTCAGTGTGTCAGTGTGTCATACATGTTCAACTTTATTCCTCCGACCCCTTCTCTCATTATTCGATGACACTTCTACTATTCCTCATACTTTACCCCTCTCTCACTATTCATTTTTGAAAAAAATCTTTCTCTAAATATAACTGTATCAAGTAATTTAACCATAACACGTGCTTCATAACTTTCGGAACTGAAATACGTATCGAACTCACTCTCTCATATAATATTACCTCTCATAACTCTCTATCATAAAAATGTTCGAAACTTAGTATTTTTTCAGATATTAATAAAATTTGTCGAACTATTTTCATGCCGTCGACCGTCTGAGCTATGGAAACTTAGCGCACTCCGACTGCATGAAAACAGATTCGACTAATTTTATCATTACCTTAAAAAATACTAAAAAATACTAAATTTCAAACACCTTTATGATCATATACATTTAGAGCAATTTCAAACCATAAAAATCGCACTCTAAAACAATTGTTAGCGACGGTGGTGTAATTTTCCTTCAAACTACGAACAGGAGTCTAGATACGTACCAGCTACTACGAATAACTGTTTGTAGGAAAAGTAAGGCACTACGTACATCAAATTGTCTTTAAAGTAAGTGACGGCAGACGAATAATCATTGAACTTTTAAAAGGTAAGTTTATTGTTGCCTACGACCAGCTATATATTGGTTTTTCAAGGGGAGAGAATGGAAACAATGTATTTGTACTTACCCCGAATGGGAAGACAAAAAATTTTGTTTATCCTGCAGCTTTGCAATAAGTTCCAAGTCGACAAATTATATCATTGTTTTGATGAAAATTTTTCATTGCTCGAAAAATATTGTTCAAGTTTAATTAAATTCAATATGTACTCAATGCATGAAGCGTCATTGTTGAGCCCAAAGGCCAATGAAGAGCTCTCCACAGGAGCTAGCTGAAAAGCCGCTTGATAGGGTGGCTTTGAGCTAGTAATAAAATATAATAAAATGATAGAATATTAACTGTTCATTCTGATTGAACTAGTACTTTCATGCATTAAACTATGCAATCTTCAGGTTCGTGTAGTAGCGGTGACAGTTATGCCATACAATTTAAGACTGTAGTGAGATGGCTAAAATGGTTGCCTTAAATACATTTTGTATAGACTCCGGAATGTTAAGTTTTCCAAACTGTATTCTGACCAATCAGTGTGTGGCTCTGATCAAACATTGCTACAAATTGCTCCTCAGACCAACACAGGATAGCTGTCGTGTTTCATTTTGGGCTACAATCTTTCCACATCGAATTCTTGATCACAGTCTCCAGACCCACACTCGACCACTTTCAGAAAATACAGCAAATCTGGGCTCATCAGAGAATATGACAGTGTCCCAAAATGCTAATGGCCTCTCTACCATCTCACTGGCCCAATCTTTGTTCCACTTGATGTTGGCTGGTCGAAGAAGTGGCTTCTATCTTGCAGCTCTGCCATAGAAACAAGGTTGTGGGGATACCGGTTAGATGTTCTGGGACTGACGCCAACTTGTTGAGCTTTGTCAGAGGACTTACTGCGAAGATTATCCTCCACACTTCTTTTAACAAAGCAAAAGGTCCTGTCAGAGGGCTCTGGTTGATCTGATCAAGGTGATGTGGCCTTCCTCCCCACTCTGGTGAATTGCACACTCACTATATTGACTGTAGGAAGCAGGATCGCAAGGTTTTCTGCGATTTTAAACTCATTATGTCCACATTCAGAATGACCCACAAAACGACGTATTTGAAATTCAAACAGTTCCAAGACTGCTTTTATGCATGGCATGATGAAACAGTCACATAGAGAACTTGTAACAAAAATGTTATTAAAAAATATAAGTCTTTACAAGTTGGAATAAACATGAAACGATGTTTTATGGAATGTCTATTTACTTCTGTCATGTCAGTATATAGATAGATAGATAGATAGATAGATAGATAGATAGATAGATAGATAGATAGATAAATAGATAGATAGATAGATAGATAGATAGACACTCATATCTGTTAACATGAATGATAATGCCTCTGTCGTGTGTGTGTGTGTGTGTGTGCGAGCGTGTGTTAATATAGATTCGTATAGTCGTCTACATTGAATGTTGTCTACATTGTACTTCTGTGATTTCTAATAATGCAGTTTAATGTTTCGTATTCCGAATATTGTTATTTGTTATAGTCTCGTATATTGCTTTATGTCCAGTATATTGCTGTTATATTCTAGTATATAGCCAAACGACTCTACAAACGCTTTGACAGACATGACAGTGAAGCCTAGTGACATCCATGTAGTCAGAATATTAATAATTTATAATCTATATTCTTCCGGTGGAGACCTACAGAACCTTTAATATTCGTCTTTATTTCTTATTTTTTGTTGCTGTTTTTGTTGTCATTAGTATATATTTTTTATCTTTTGCTTTTTACTATTTCTTTATTTTCTTCTTCTCTTTAACTCCAGCTTGCTTCTCTTTTCCTTCTATATTCTTCTCTATGTTTGGACCATTTTATTGTTTAGAAGTCGTACATAAAAAAAATATTCTTTGATAATATGTTCTGCGGTTTCTGTATAATTATGTTATAATCATATAACTATGGTAGGTTTTATTAAAATATTACCTAAGAATTATTGAAACATCTGTGAGAATTGTTTTCCTTTATTCTTTCAAACATGTTTTGATTCTTTCATCCATTATCGCTTATTCCACATTATAGGCCACACTGTTCGTGGAAATGTATTTAGCTTGTGAATTTTCGGAGTTTAATATGATGTGATAAATTGATGTCTAATATGTATGGTTATTTATTGTGCTTTAGGACCGCTTCATACATAGACACACAAATACATCGTGTATGTATTGGTATGTTTTTGTACAGATATGTATATATGACTTTTCAATTTATTAGAATTTTTTTAGAAGAAATAATGCAGTTTATAACTAAGAAACAAATGTTCCATAGTTATAGATGCGAGTAAAATCTCACATTCTTTTTCTTTTCCATATTATTTTTTAAAGTGAATTAACTGATCTTTTCTTGGCTGTAAAAACTACATTTTCCAGGTTGTTATATATCGTGACACGTGGACCCATAATTCCATATTTATGCTTGTGTTGTGTGTGTTTGTATAACTGCGTATGTGTTTTCAATTTTACTCCAATATTCGGGATTTCTAACAATTTTAGATCTTTATCTGCATTAATTCTTTAAGTATAGGAATAAATATTAAGTTTAGATTTGATCCTGATATGCATTTTGAATGGTTTCTTGTCATCAACCAACTGAAGACCATATCTTTCTGATAAGGTCTAAATGAATTTGCTTAAACGTTATACTTCGAGTGATTTGTCTGTTTTTGTCCGTCTATAATTACTGAAACAGAATTCTACCGGCTATACTCCACAGCAATTGTGTATTGAATATTCTGATATTGTGATACTAGTATAGAGAGAAACAAGTTGTATAGGCGATATATGCATAATGCTGGTGTATACCGGAAAGGTATTAGATTATATGACTATTGAAAACGTTTCAATTCAATTCTGCTTGAATACAATTAAGCAGGTTGAATACATTCAATTTCAAGAATCAATAGAAATAACAAATGCTCTAAATGGTTTCTTGTTATGATTTCTGCAGCAAGACTCATAAATATATCAAATTTACGGTTATCTGCTTTTAGGTTAAAACTTTATACACATTAAATTCGTGTTTCAGATTCTATGAACCCTAAGGATACTCTGAAAAGACAAAGAATATGCTGCTATTCAAATACGAAATCTATAGAGATGCTCTAATTATCTTGAAAGTTAGCAGATATTTTATTCTATAAGAATCAGTATTTTGAATTTCGTAAG
>NC_068986.1:7678824-7683170 GCF_001194135.2 Octopus bimaculoides | reverse complement strand
TATATATATATATATATATATATATATATATTATCCATGTGTATATATGCATGGCCATGCCATGGACAAGTTGAGGAAGGATCTAATGATTTTGTCCATAACGTTACCTCCAACTTGACAAAGGTTGACTTCCCTGGATGTAATCTTAGAACTGAAAATGGGAAAGTATTACCGATACAGAAATTCCAACGAAGAAACTGTGTATATCCACAGAAACTCTAACCAACCCTCTCGCTTTATTTAGAAATCTAGTCGTAGTCATCCGTTAAAGACAGGATATTCAGCGGAAGAGATATGCATTGGTCCGACCGGGGATGCATTGGAACTTATTGGAACTTTCAAATGTGCACCGACAACAAATTAGAGACCCTGATGCTCCTCAGAAACCTTTATGCAACCATCTGACAACATATAATCAGAAAAAGTTTATAACGTTCCTATTTTACAAACTACACAACTCAAGTGAAGTTGAGACAAAAGTCAGAGAAAAGAATTTTATTAATAAATTCAAACTCGTTTTAAGTGGACAATAATAATAATAACAAGTTTTAAACCTCTGAACGAGAAATGTGTAGTAACAGTACCGTACGGTAAAGTATATTTGCCAACGCAACGTGACAGTCCTACGCAGAACGATATTACTACATTTTAGACCCAGGAAAACATCTTTTCCAGCTGGTTACCGACATAGGATATGTGCCCACATACTGTGGGCAAGGGAGTCTACCGCTTCCTTTCTAGCCGTAGTGATACCTGTAGACCAACGGTTTCTGAGTAATTTCCCTTCTTCAGTAGAGGACAACCGCCGGCTAGAGATAGCAGTTAATCGCTCTTGCTTACAGTATGGTATGTACCTTTACAGCGACACAGTTGCTGACCTCATAAAGACAAAAACCAACTAGTTTTAAATCTCTATGCGAGTCACTGCTATCTCTAGCCGGTGGTTGTCCTGTACCGAAGAGGGGGAAATTACCAAGAAACCATTAGTCTACAGGCATTACTACGGCTAGAAAGGGAGCGGTAGACTCCTTTCCTCACAGTATACGGACACAGGTCGTGTGTCGGTAGTCAGCTGGAGTAGGTGTTTTCCTGGAGCTGAAAATTAGTAATATCGTCCTGCGTAGGAGTGCCATGTTGCGTTGGCAAATAGACTTTCCTACTAATAATAATAAGTTATAGTAACGGTGATAATTATAATAATGATAATAGTAATTATGATAACTACTACTGCTATTACCACTACTACCACTGCCATCACTAATATCAACAATAATGAAAGCGATGGCGAGGATGGTAGTTGTGCTAACCATCTCAACATCGACTTTCTGGAAAATTGTAACAATAGAATTCAATGAAAACAGGAATGTTGTTTACAACAATTATTCCCTTAGGTGCAGTTAAAGTAAAGAATTCTTGACGCGCCCACCAAACCGTGACCTCCAAGCCGCACACCAATTGACTAAAATATCTCGTTGAAAAATGCGGGATACATGCTAACTAAACTGGCGCATTCACCAAACCATGACATCAAAGTCACAAATTGATTGGTCGAAATACATTTAGAACTTACTTGGCGCGTGCTCACCAAACCGTGACATCTAAGCCATATACTTAGATACATTCAAAATACCGTTCGTAAGATTCAGCTTGGTGGAGCCCTTTGGAGGGTACTTAAAAGACAAATCTAACCATTTCATTACAGTTGTTAATTGTGGAACACGACTGTCACTACGTAAACCTGATGCTTGCGGAAAGCATCCAAGTACTGGTTTATTTCAATATTGTAAAATTGTAAAAATTGTAAATAATAAAACGTGAAAATCAGACTAAATGGAATTTCATTGATTAATATATTCTATATACAATCATACAAACTCGGTTATACGAGTGTGGGTGGGTATGTGTATGTGTGGGGGTATGTGTGTGCGTGCGCGCAAGTGCATGTGTGTGTGTAACATATGTATATGTGTGTATGTATATGTGTGTATGTATGTAGATGTGTGTATACGTGTCATAAGTCCCCCTACAAAGTGGAGTTCACGTCACATGATAACATTGCGCCAACTTTTCCCATCGTAAATGGTCTTGTTTTATTCAATGTTATTCGTGAAGCAGAAAGAAACCCTACAACATTCAAACAGTACCTGAACAAATCCCTTCAAGAATTGCCAAATAAACTACCAACAACTGGATATGTCTCAGCCCACAACTCTTTGCTACAGTGGTCCGTGGTGTTTCAAAACCTGACTTAAAAGACCTCGCTTGGTGGTGCTTTTGAGTTAGTCGGGACATGGGCCGATAATGGCCGAAACCAATCTAAGTTATTTGAGTAATGCGCACGTTTAGCATTAACTGTCGTAACAAAAATCAAATACTCAATACCATGATAGTGAATAATCATATTTTATTTTGTTTAAGGCAGCCCTTGTAACTTTGAGTTCTACGTGTAAGCACACAGGCATATATCTCTATGATGTAGATACGTTTGTTGTTAGGAATAATTTGAGAAACTCAGATTGGATGAACCATGTGATAGCTGTGTTCTTTAATGATTTATGTGAATCGGAATATAGTCCATTTCATCCTGAATGTGCAGGAAGTCATCAAAATATATCAATATATAAAAAAAACCAACTTAGGAAGAAAACAAAACAAATAATGCATAAAAATTATTTAAATAGTTTATGAAAATATATCTTGTATATATAAACACTATGACTTACTGTGGCTTCACTTACGTTTCACAGCATATATAGTGAAAATAGTTAATATTCCTGTATAATCTTATTAGCATATTTGCATACGTATTTTCGTTTCCGAAGAGAGGAATTTTAATTAGACCATCTGTAGAATATTTCTGAAGTGATAATCTGTTTTCAGAGAGATAATATTGTGTACCTATAGGTTATTCCATTCTAAAATTTAAAAATCCTTCCCCACGCCCGAAATCTGTCAATTTTTAATTGAATTAGAATTCATATAATCACCAAGGAAATATTCAATACGTAGAAAATTCGCGAAGTTATTAGCTTTCTCGCGAATATCAAACAAGCTAAATGTATCAGTTTACATAGGAAGACATAGATCTTTGGAATTACCGTTTTGTCAGCGAGAGAAAAATACAACATGATTGCAAACACTTTTAAAATGTCGAAATGAGATGAAGAGAGTATGCGATTATTTATCACTACAAATATACGAAATGAATTAACCAAGAGAAAATACTTTTATCGACTTCCTTATTTTAGCTTCTCAAAGATTAGTTTTAAAAAAACTATAAAAATATCTATTTCAAAATAAATTTTTCTAAATAATATCCAACTGTAATCTGAAAGACATATAATATGTGAAATCTGTTATGAGTGCAAGTAACCAGGTTTATTACAGTGCTTTCTATCATTGCCACAGGACTACACATTTTGAAAAAGAACAAAGTCGATTAACTCAAATCCCAATACTTGACTGGTATTGATTTTATCCACCCCAGCAGGATGCGAAATCATAAAGAATAAGAAGATTAAATAATGCCTTTCAGGTGACACACATTTACACGCCGACAAAGCCTTCTAAACTACATACATTATTCGGTATTTTTAGAGAGATAACATAGCCAGATTGTTAATTCCATTTGCTGTACATTTAAAATTTTGGGTACAAATAAAGTCAGACACCGCCAGAAGCTGTTTATTTCAATGCACTGTAATTTATCTATTCTTTCAATGAGGTTTTGTCATTTCATTAATTCTTTAAAACTGAAATATTGAATGTTTTAGCAGTCAATTCAATTGTGTTATACGTCCACACATTATAGAATTGTTTTAATTTGTAGCTGCTATGAGGTTGACCTTATCATGACCGTAGGTTTGAGGTTCCAGAATAAAATACTAGACATTTAATTAGGTCAAAGTATATTTTTTAAAAACCCTAGCGTTAGTTCTCTCCGAACCACATCAGTGAAGAGACCTTGAATAAAGTTGCATAGATTAATAACCAGTTGAAAGTAACTGAATGAAGATGCAATTGCTAGGTGTCAATGCAGCAGAAACGTGCGTCGGATGAATTTCAAGCAGAATATGATGTATAAGTGACTGAAGAATTAAAATATATGCACATGTGCAAACCTCCATATTCATTATAATTGTCTTGGGTATACATTCGGTAAAATTTTACATTTGAGGTATTGACAGGATGGAGTTTAAGGATGGAATATATATGTATGTATGTATGTATGTATGTATGTTTGTATGTATGTATGTTTGTATGTATGTATGTATGTGTATATATATATATATATATATATATATATATGTGTGTGTGTGTGTGTGTGTGTGTGTGTGTGTGTGTGT
>NC_068986.1:7675023-7678411 GCF_001194135.2 Octopus bimaculoides | reverse complement strand
TGTGTGTGTGTGTGTGTGTGTGTGTGTGTGTGTGTGTGTGTGTGTGTGTGTCTGTCTGTCTGTGTGGGTGTGCTTTTGTGTGTGAGTATGTTTGTGTTTGTACCGATTCGGTGAAGGAGGCCGATAGAAAACATATCGAACTTTGAAACAGTGTACTGGGCTCGATGACACCTTCAAGACCATGCTCCAACTTGGCCGCAGTGAAATAGGCAAAACAAATGAAAGATAAAAGATATATGTGCACACATGTACATATGCACACACACACACACACACACACACACACACACACACACACACACACAAATCAAAGATGTAAAATAATATCGTCGTTTATTATTTCGTTTCTTAATTAAAAACAAGGCAACAAACCGAAAATAGTATTTCGATGTTATTAGCGTAAGCGAGGTCTTGAGGCATAAACTGTGTAGCGCATAACAAAGAGAAATTCTCTCATCTTCTTACCACCATGAAGCGGACTGTGGAGAAAAATTCTTTCATTTACCTACCACCGCCTGCTCGGTAGCAGTTGATCAATACGTCGATCTATCTCTTGTAATTATCAACTATTATTTCTTTTTACTATTTTCATTTATATAGATCTCCACAAGGTAATTAATGCGGTAGTTAATATTTGCATGATAGGCTTCTCTATTGATGTTTCATATAATGACGTGCTCCACCTCAGTTTGTAGTTTGCAACTCAAACACCAAATTAGTCCACTTATAGGAATGCAACACAGTTTTTTGTTTTCGTACATTGAGTTTTGTTTTTTTTCTCGAAACTCGCTGTTAGACGTTGTTTTCAATTAGAAGAATGTGTGTGTGTGCGTGTGTGTGTTCGAATATATGTATGTGTGTTGTATGTATGTAGATATATATGTGTGTGTGTGTATGTGAGCGTGTGTAATTATTGGATATAGATCAAGGATTTCGTTTGTTATTAGTGTCAGTTCCTCAGGAATTTAGTGGTTACAAGATTTACTGTTTAGGTATTAGCTAGTAATTATGGTAGGGTAGATTCTGAGACATACATAAGTGTGTATGTGTGTATGTGTGCGTGTGTGTGTGTGCGTGTGTGTGTATGTGTGAGTTAGTACGTATTTATGAATAGGTGTAAGAATGGTTGGTAGCATGATAAAGGCATGCTCTTGTGTAGCAATGCCTTGTGCAATCAACGCTGGAAAGAGAAATACGACAGAAAGGTTCTGAAATATCTGTGAACCTCCAGTATAAAGTTGATAAATTAGAATATATCAGGTCATCTCATAAGTGTATCCAGATTTTAATGAAGGAAAACAAATGATGAAATGTATATTTTAATGAAAATTCGTGATCAATATTGTTTCCATGGTCATCTATGACATCTTTCTGTCTATCCATAAGCTTTTAAATCCTATTAGTGAAAAAGTCCTTCGGTTTCGAAGTGAAGAATTCTGGAAGGTCAGTTTCGAGAGTTAATCCATCCAAATGATTCTGTAAACTATGGAACAAATCTGAAGGAGCAAGGTCTTGGAAATAAGGTGAATGAGCAATTTCCTCCCAGCAATTTCCTCGATCTTCTGTGACGTGATCTGTGTGGTGTGGGGTCTTGCATTGTCCTGATGAAACACCACTCCCATTCGATTCACTAAAGCAGGCCTTTGTTTTCTTAAATGCAGCGTTCAGATGTTCTAATTGCTGATAGTAGATTCCAGCATTGATTTTTGCATTAGTTGGTAGCAACTCAAAGTGGATGACTCCTTTGCAATCCCACCAAACAGAGAGAAGAACCTTCTTCGCCTGAAATTCCGTTTTCGGTTGTAGTTAGGCCTTTTCCTCTTCGCTAAGCCAATGTTTACGACTCTTAACATATCGTCAGTCTGTTTAAAAAGAGCGAGATGAGTTCACGAGAAGGATGAAAAGAGCAGCTGTCCACTTGGGATTTGCGGTTGGTTTTAGATAAATCATGAGGCACCCATTTTCTGAATTTTGAAACCTTTCCAAGCAGTTGAGGATGGTGGTGAATAGCTGTATGGCTGAAAGTGCAGGATATTTTACAGGTTCTGCCAAAAGGAGCTTGTCCTCAAACTCAATTGGACGTCCTGTTTGGGCCTCATATTCAATGCTGAAATCTCCACTTCTGCAAGTTTTTTTTCATTCAGGCACTCTTCTGAGTAAATATTTCAAGTTGCTTCAGCTGTAGAGTTCCACTTTTTATACTCATAAAGCATACTGTACCTCAAATACTCTTTAGTCACTTCCTTGTTTGAAGAGCTGTAATTAATGATTATCCAGCAACATGAAATTTAATCAATTTAACTATGTCCAAATACATATAAATGTTACTTGATGCCATTAGACATTCCAAAATACTGTTAAAGCGTTTACAAATTGGGAAATATAGAAGTCTGGACATTACTTATGGGATAACCTGATATATTTTTGTCCCCCATCTACAAAACAAAAATAGCTGCGGGTTCTATCTCCCCCCACCACTACCACAGAAAAAACTTGTGTACCACTTTCTGTTCTGTTCTTTCTACTCTGTGCTTTTCCGACACCTTGAGCCATTTCAGGAATCCTATCCTAACTGATGCTAAATTCAAATACTTTACAAGATGTTGAAATATAACCCAAGAGAATTTACTTAATTTTCGAATATGTGTCACAACATCTCAGACATTTGTAGAAAAGAAATTTCAAAACGAATTAAAATACTTCTTCATGGTTAGCAAGACACTTTAACTTGAAGAACAAAGAGAAGAAGCGCCCAGAGGTGCAGAGTAGTCAATATATGTGTAGAGTAGGCAATATAGCTCGCAGAAGAGCAATCGGTGGCAAAAGCATCTGCATGGTGCAGAATAGAAAAAAATCAAAGTTAAAGGGGATGTCACTTTGTTTGACTCACTTTTGTATAGAAATAAGTCCTTACAGAGACACTGACTTATGTTTCTATTTCATCATAATATAAAGTGATCTGAAAAAAAAAAAAGTTTGTAAAATATTTTCAGCAGGGATTCCCTGTACACAAGACTTGTTAACTCAATATAAACATGAAAGATATAAAGGTTCTTCTGGCACCTATGTAACTTTTTCTTATTGCGAAAATGATATCTATTGTTTTCTCTACCAGGAGGGAAACCTTGATGAGATTCATGAAGCACATAAATTCCAAGGAAACCTTGCCAACAACAAACAATAGAGAAATTCTAAAATGTTTGCCATATTTATTTTGCATTTTCTCGTTTTGGGAAATAGTTTTATCATTTCAGACAACATTTATGAACTCATAAATTTTATGTGACGTTTGCCAACAAAATAGAGAACTAGTCGCAGATTCCAGCATATAAGATCCCTTAGCAAGATTCAGTTGACTTTTTGCCATTGCTGCCCCGTCTAAATAGAA
>NC_068986.1:7674360-7675003 GCF_001194135.2 Octopus bimaculoides | reverse complement strand
GGGGGGGGGGGGTAATGTCCACAAAGAAAACGACAGATTTATCACTGCATCATCCACAATACCTTGAGAGAAGTTAAGAAAGTGTTTTGCTCTGCAATCTGTGATCTCTGTTACTTTAGTCAAGAAAAAAGGTGCCACTCTACGGAAAAAAAAACGAGGATCCACCATCTGATATTTACGCCATTTGGTTCTTGAACATCCAGCATTGGTAACTGATATAAAAGCATTTGGGTTGCTATTTTTAGCAGCTAAAACTTTGTTGACTCACGTCATCTTGATGGTGTTCGTGAGATGGCGTCAGAGATGAAGGGGGAGATTAATGACATTCATTTCGTTAATTTTACGTGAAGATAAGAACGTTAGGATAAATTAGCCAACAACTGGAATTCAACTAGGACCCAGAACAATAGAATGATTGCATTAGAGAATTATTTCTCATCCGTTCTTAGATTCTGATCAAACACCACCGGGGTATATTGTCATTATGAACGTATTATAGTCATGCTAGCTAGTTCTCGCTAGTTTTGGGCCGCAGCACAATTTGACCTCCGCAGGATCTACTTTAAAAGTCCGCAGAAAGTGCGGCTTTTAAGCGAATATATGAATATATATTCATGTATATATATATATATATATATATATA
>NC_068986.1:7672371-7674350 GCF_001194135.2 Octopus bimaculoides | reverse complement strand
AACCGAGTTGCCGATTTTGACGTATGGGGTATCAAAAGATTCAGTACTATTTCCGCTACCAACTAAAGAACCGGTTTCTATCCTAGATTCAAAGCGCCTTCATTGGAATTTCAACATCAATAGCGGGGTATTTTTTGTATGCATGTCATTATTCTGTTTATTTCAAGATTCCTTGCCAATAGAGAAAGAGCCGGTTTCTAACCTAGATCCAAGGCTCCTTCCTTGGAATTTCAACATCAACAACAGGGTACTTTTATTTGTATGTCTCTTCAATTTTTTCATTATTAGAAATCTTCCACTGAGGAGGGAGCCAGTTTCTAATAATGATTCAAGGCTCCGTATTTATGTACGTATGTATGTATGTTGCCCACAAAAAAATTGTAAGCATGGTCAGGGCTTTGCATCAATATATGAAAGCTAGAGTTAATTTTGGTAGCACGATAAAGGCATGCTCTTGTGTAGCAATGCCTTGTGCTGTGGAAAATGGAGCAAAGCAAGGAGACCTTGATTCACCCACACTCTTTGCAATATACTTTGCTGTTGTGTTGTCACATGCTTTTCAAAACTCTGAAGAGGGTATTTACATAAAATATCGAACAACAAGGAATGTTTTTAATCTGACCAGACTGAAATTCAAGATGTTATCAGCCTCATGTAAGCAAACTTGGTCAAGGGATGCATTTCGACACTTGGTGGTTACAAGATGTTGCCGAACGGATATTATATGACATTCGAAACAATTTTGTATGTATGTATGTAGGTAGGTAGGTAGGTGGGTAGGTAGGTAGGTATGTAGGTAGGTAGGTAGGTAGATAGGTAAGTAAGTAGGCAGGTAGGTAGGTAGGTAGGTAGGTAGGTAGATAGATAGGTAGGTAGGTAGGTAGGTAGGTAGGTAGATAGATAGGTAAATAGGTAGGTAGGTAGGTAGGTAGGTAGGTAGGTATTATGTATGTATATTACTACTACGTTTCATGAGAGGTATTAACTGTACCACACAATTTTTCTTAATAGTGGAAAGATAACTGTTGATTTCAGATATCTCTCTGACATTTTATTCATTTCACTATATTTCCTATTGAATCTGTACCTTTTTCTATTTCGCATATTTTCAAATAGATCAGTTACATATTATTCCCCCTCTTTATGCACACATCTATAGTTGATTTCTATTAAATTTTCATATTTTCTTGTTAATGTAGAAATCTGCATTTATCCCTCTATTGCTGTTTGTAATTTATTATTGTTAGCTTGCTGTTTGTTCTTGATTTGTTGTTGATGTAGCAGGTATTGTTATATTTCTTATTGTATGTGTTCGCTTTTCACATTTCTATTATCTTCAGTCAACATATATCGTTGGTTTTGCTGCTCTTGTTTTTGATGTTACCGTCGCTGCAACTGCCACATCTGTTTTCGCTACATTCATTGTTGTTCTTAATATTGTTCCTAGTTGTTTATCAAATATTGATTAGTCTTCTTAACGTGAAATAAATGTAAATTCCTATTTCCTTTAGAAGTTTATGCTATAGATTTGATATTTATCCGACATTTATTTCGCTGAAATAGTTTAGTTTTATTTCGTTCGTCCATTCCTCTCTTTTTAAGGAAATTTGTTTATCAAATTCAGATGAAATATGTTTTTCTTACTTTCATAACAGGTTTTATTTTCGGAATATTTTAACTGTAAACATATAATTTCTGCCAGCTAATATTCTACTGAGAAAGGAACTTGCTTAAAGCAGATATTGATCTGTAATATAGGAATTTAATCAAAACAAAATCTTAGTTCAACTTTTTAGGCTTGTTAGGTATTTCAGACGCCAATATGTTACACACAAACACACACACACATACACACATACACACATATACACCCACCCACGCACACACACACACATATGATTGTGCATGCGCGCGCATGTGTGCACGTATATATGTATGTATGCATGTATGTATGCGTGTGTATGTATATATATATATAT
>NC_068986.1:7663552-7670218 GCF_001194135.2 Octopus bimaculoides | reverse complement strand
TGTGTGTGTGTGTGTAATATTCATCGATATTATATCGGCAAAAGAGCTTCGATTCAGTAAGTACTAGTCTTACAAAGAATAAGTTCTAGGGTCGCTTTGTTCGATTGCAACCCTTTAAGGTAGTGCTCCAGCATGACCGCAGTCAAATGACTGAAACATGTAAAAGAGTATGAATGTATTAACGAATATATATATATAATTGAGCGTGTGTGGCACATGTGTTATTAATAAGTAGAATACCAAAAGAGAAGTCAATACCAAACTGTCAGGCTTTTTATGATTAGAGCGTTCCTTTGTTTAAATTCAACAACTAGTTTCCCCACAACATGACATTCCAGATATTATTTCTTATTCTAGTTTTATATATTTCTCGTTTATATAACAATTGAGTTAAAGAATTTTTTGTTGCTGTGCTTGACTTGTTAGTTTTGCATTCTCATTGGCTGTTATTTTGTGTAGTGTCCACCTGCGTGTTTGTTATATTGTAATATGTCTGTTTTCGGATGTTTATGTGTCTCTTTAAATCTTTAAATACCTGTGCGCTACATTAAACTACCTGCTACATTTCTGTATTAGAGTCTTTATTAGAAGAATATTACATTCGTTTATGGGTACATATGCACGTAAGAATGTATCTATATGCTAAGTTGGATATTTGTCGTTTGCAAAATATTAGTTTTATATGATTTACTACGCTCCTCACAGATTAAAGACAACTGCTGAATATGAATGGATATCCGATAGATTTTCTCAATAAAAGTATGGTTATACTAACACACAAACATATTTATAAACGTTTGACGTATTGCTGTACTGGAAGGATATCTTCCGTAATGGTGGAGAATATAAAGTTCAAGAAACTATATAACAATTTCCAGTAAATGTTGGTGAATAGCTCTCGAGAATGGAACAAAATATTTTTGAAAGCAGACAAAACAAGAGAAACGTAAGAAATGAACTCCAACCCTAAGAATAATATACTGAAAAAAATAACATCGCAAACAAGCATAAGACACCAGTGTTACCATTAAATTCTATGAATAAAAAGGCCAAACATTGGTTTCATGTCACAAATCTTATTATTGATTGATATTTTCGAACAATAACATTAGAAAATCCAACGATTCGCAATTTTGGGCAAACTACAAGTTACAATTCGGTTTACGTACATGCTAGATAAACGAGCAAACACATTAAATTTATTATGACTAACTGGGACTCATCCATCACTAAACGTTCATGACGAACATTACTTGACTTTGCTATTGTTCGTAAAATACCACATGTGAAAATGAATAAAATAAGAAACGAATTGACGGAAACTTCGGGTTATTTCAAGATTTACAACTTAAATTGTATTAGTATTGAGATAAAGTATCATATATCTTAGTGTATATAAATACAGTAATCCCTAGAACATCGCGGATGTTCCGTTCCAAAACCCCCTGCACTAGGTGAAAAGCCGCGGAGTAGAAATAGTACCGTTTCTCATTTTTTATTGTCTTTATTATTTGTAGATATTTATTTTATTATAAATGCAAAACAACACCACGAAGGAATCGACCTAAGCTTAAATAATAAACCGTGATAGGTGAACCGCGATATGGCGAGGGATTACTCTGTGTGTGCTTTTGTCTGTATGTGTGTGTGTGTGTGTGTGTGTGTGTGTGCTGTTTAATTTATGTAATTGTTTTTGTCGTTGTACAACAGGAATACCACGGACTATAATCAATGGGGATTTGTGCTTGAAATATATAAAGATTTTTCATCTTACTTCGTTGCATTAGAAGAGACTCTCTCCCTTTATTTCTTCTTCTTCTTCTTCTTCTTCTTCTTCTTCTTCTTCTTCTTCTTCTTCTTCTTCTTCTTCTTTTTCTTCTTCTTCTTCCGTATCACAATGCTTCAAGAGAAATATAATGCTCTTGTATAATCAAAGTGTATCTCAGCCGTTTTTTATTCATAGAAAATATAGGACAACATTACCCAATGTGATTCTAGGTGTGACGGGAGAAAGATTTCGTGCTCGAGTCGGAAGACTTGAATGTAGAATGACTGTACAAAATTATTTATTGAAAAGATGTGAAATAGTTTGAAAGGGACACGATAAGCTTTTGATTTTACAATGATACCACTCTTATTCATACCTCGAGGTTTCCGCCAAAAGTAATGCAAAAGTAAGCACAGATGTTTTATTAATTAATATAGGTAATTCAAACTGCACATGTTGGTAGAGGAACTTTCCTGTAGAAAGGAACTACACAGTCTCTGTTGCAAGATATACTCTTATTTGCATTATTCTTCAGTACAATCCTGTCAAAAATACCCCATGAAGCTTTTATGTGTCTACTAATACAAACCGACTGCTTGCCGTACTGGCAAGGAATACTGCAGACATTTTAGTGCCCTATAAACCGCAGACATCTCTTGTATAAAAATGATTCCCAGAGTTATTTATAGTTTCCAACATTGCCTCAAGCCCACAATTTTGGAGATAGTGTGGAGTGAAGTGAGTAAATCGAAACCATTACTTGTATAGTAGGAATTTGTTTTTATCGAATTCGGAAAAATAAAATGTAAAGTTCACTCCGTGGAGAGTTGAACATGAAGAATTGATCTAAATACCACATGGCACTCTATCTGACATTAGAGCGATTCTGCCAATCGACCGCCCGAACGCATAGTTTTTTATAAGTATTTTCAATGGAAAGAATACATAGCATTAGCACGTGCGCCATATAAAATGCTAGCAGCCAAAATGAAAATTAACAACGTTTCACCATACGCATAAGCAAAGCAGCAGGGGTGGGGTTTCTTAGCCATCGCCAGATAAGATAAGGAAAATGCAAGGCAAAATGGTGACATAGTAATTTGGCACTACCCCCCAGTGTCATAACAGAAAGTTGCTAGAAAAAAAAAAGACAGAATCTTCAAGAAATAATATTTAAAAACAACTTCCGGCCAAAAAATTAAACAGTAAAGATGGCAGATGAAAAGAGATTTGGATTGGATACCTTGAAAGAGTTGTTTCATTATAACATCCAGACAAATAATTCTCAAAGCTAAAGGACAATTGCTAAAGTGCATAATGATTTTTCGGTATTGAGGTTTGGTGTTATAGATTTATAAAAAATTAATGGAATAACAGTGTGCACCAATAAAATAAATGAATAAATAAATAATACATAAAAAATCATTTAGGGAATATTAGGAAAAAATGCTTTCGATTCACAGATGTTATTAACATTAGAAGAGAAAAAGCAGCGAGCTGTCCGAATCGCTAACACGCCATGCAAAATGCTTAACGGTATTTCGTCCGTCTTTACGTTCTGTATTCAAATTCCACCAAGGTCGAATTTGGCTTTCATCCTTTCGGGTCCAGTAAAATAAGCACTGGTTGAACAGTGGGATCGATATAATCGACTTATCCCTTCTCCTGAACTTGGTGGCCTTGCGCGAAAATTTAAAATCAATATTAGAAGAAAAAATATTTTGAAATGGTACAGACTGCAAACAAGAATGACATACCATTGATCTGTAATCTATAAGAAGGTAGTTGATTGCCTTCTCTTTCAGATTGTGACCATTAAAACTTCCTATCGTGAGAAAGCTCATTATAATGGCTTCTACTATCACTACTTCATCACAAAACAAAATAGGACACTGTTGCTGCATTAAATCAATCTATTTCAGAACTATTAGAGAATTTAATCGCAATAGAGAAACGAAAGGAAAACTTATTTAATGGAAAAAAGTGGAATTTAGCTGTAACGTTAATACATTATACTCTGAAATGATCTCGTTTTCGGGGAATGAGGAAACGAATGTCAGACAAAATAATGTTTGGCAAAAAAGTGCCTCGTTATAAACCATCAAATGCATAATTACTAAGATAGTCATTATGGTGTTAGTGGAACTGGATACAATGTTTTAGTCCCTTACGATATATTGTAAAATAATGTAATTTTCTTTTGTGTCAATATTGTTAAAAATAATTAAAGTCATTTGTTGATACGACTCCTTAGATGATGAACACTTCATTTAAGCAACATAAGTGACACAGATGCTGATTCTGGCAATAACATTGCTTGCAAAAAGAAAAGTTTAGGATTCACTGCATCAAAATTCGTTTGCTAATTTCAGTCAACAACTTTGGAATTATATTCTCTCATATTCTCTGATGAAATCCTAATTATGTATTTAAAATTATAACTGAATATTGCTTGTATGGTTTTCGAAACGAGCAATATTTGTTACTCTCTAATCTGAACGTTATATCGTACAACACCAGCTATTTCATAAATTTCACTTCACTTCCCTCGGCCTTTTCAACTGATAGCAATACATATTAATGTCTATTAATGTAATTTATAATGCAATTTATAATGTATGTTTGCTTCATTAGTAACGTATTAATTTATTCTGTTTGTTCATTTATGTCTTCATTTGTTTCCCTTTTAACTTTTCATTCCTGTTTTTTCTACGGAATTTAAATCTTCCGTTTTCATTCCTTCCTCATTACTCTCTCCGAAATTGAATTTCATTCGCTAAATTCATATTCATTGAAATCAACGAAAAATATAAATTTGTTTTTCTATCTAACATAACTGCATGGAACGATTACGAATATTTGGTAATTTGCTGATAGCCTCGGAAAGGATATTAAATCACTCAACAAGTCCGATGCTGAAATAATTAACGATTTGCGACAATTGGCAGTTATATTTTCTAATTTTTTTATCATCTTATACTAATGTATATTTTTCTTTTTTTCTATTTATTTTAAGGTGTTTTTTATATTTTCAAATTCAAAAATATTGCTATCTTAAGTTGCCATTTTGTTGTAGCCAGGGATTAAACTGCTGGAAATTGCACTTTATCCCACTCACCTTTTGGAACATTATGTTCAGTGTGCAATTACCTGGCACCATATCTCAGATATAACAAGGCCGTTATATAACAAAGTTAAATAAAGACACTGCTATACAAAATCAGGAGAACAGATTACAATAGGATTTCATTATAATTCACCAAATGGTACCAAGCACCATAAATCACAGCTAATTAGCCGTTATCTAATGCAAATCCTGACTGATGTCATGGAGTTTCTAGAGCTGTATAATCATACATGGTGTATGCTTTGTTGCAAGCTATTAGATCTCGCTAGAATCATTTATTCGTATAGGTAGACATCATTTTGAAATCTTCAATATATATTATACATTAATTATATGTGAGGAATATAAATTACGCTCGTGCCTGCTTTGTGAACTGAAATACTTTTCTGTGGAACGATTATTTAAGTTTGAAGGTAGGTGTAGATATTTCACAGTAAACTATACAGTTTCTGGAAATATGTACTTCATGTACAAACGTGGACTCTTCTACAGATCATTCGAAATAAAAGCTAAATTTTCTTACCATCAGGAAAAAGAATAGTAATAGTAATCTAATCGTAGCTATGCAAATAAAGCAGTAATGGGTATAGCAGTAACTCGATTACTCATAAATCTACGTAAGCAAGGCTGCCTTGTGAGCTAAACAACAGCAGCACTGTATCTTTTGTCATATATTTTCTATGAATTTCACGAATTCTTGTAAAAATATGTTTTATAGAATACATATATATCTGAATACTTTTTGTAGTAAACTTTATTCTATAATATTTTATGTAAAATATCTGTCATGTGTCCAGATATAGTTTTTGTAGAAAATAGAAAACTTAGGAAGCACAAAGATTGTTGGATTTAATACGATTAAATTCCTCTCTCTATAGAATTTCTCCTTCACTCTCTTCCTCAGTTCCTTGTTACCAATCATTCTGCTATTAAAACCGTGAAGGTAAAAATCGTCATTTCTAACAGATTAGGAGGCATGTTTTTTATTAACACAGAAGCATGCACATACACACGCACACGCGTTTTTGTTATATTTATAATGTGCGTATGTGTTTGTTTTCATGTGTGTGCGAGTGTGTGCGTGTATTTGAGACTGAAAGAGGAGGGAAAGGCCACCTGAAAAATATCATCAACTAGTTTTGATTATCGATCCGTAATTACAAGTACATTTTGATACAATTTGAAATATCTATAAACCTTGGCCTTAAATTTGAAACCTGTCCTAATCCAAAGTTGGACTGTTGTAACGTCCACTCCGGTATAGCAGTATAGTTAGTTAGGCAAGTAAAGCTACGACTATCTATGACCGACTTCACCAACTTCTTGACAACTCAATTTCCTTCGTCATAGTAACGACTAGCACATACCACTCGTTACATGGGTGGGGGTGCTTCATTATTATTATGGTTCAGTAGTTTTAGTTTTATAACGTGCTTTCACTTCACTACCGAGCGCAGCTCTGTGCGCCTTGGGTATGTGCTGTGGTTTGCTGTGATGCTCTTATGGTTACTGTATTGAAGTGTTTTGCATAGGATGTGTGCACTGCCCAGTAGTGCAATTTTCTGTATGTTATATATATTTGTAAGTCCTGCTGTTTTTGTTATGTATTTGTCTGAATATTTTTTTATTATACCTAAGGCACCTACTATGATAGGAATTGTTTCTGTTTTTAGATTCCACATTCGAGTTACCTCTATTTCCAGGTCTTTGTATTTTAAAAGTTTCTCCATTTCTTTTAGAGAAACGTTGTCATCTGCTGGTATTGATACAT
>NC_068986.1:7660642-7662981 GCF_001194135.2 Octopus bimaculoides | reverse complement strand
TATTATTATTATTATTATTATTATTATTATTATTATTATTATTATTATTATTATTATTATTATTATTATTATTATTATTATTATTATTATTATTATTATTATTATTATTATTATCCCCATAACATCTTTCCTTTTAAGTTTCTTTTTTTCTTAGGGAATGTAATTTTATTTCCTTCTATTAACAATAATTTTTACATCACGCTACCTCCCTGTTTTGAATTTTCCCATACAGTTACTAATTTAATATTTTTTCGTTTGGCCTACACTTCCAGGAACTCTGCACATTTTCCTTTCCTTTCTCTTGTGCGTCTGTGTTCAATTATTTGTAGTGGCGTTGGTACTTGAAAAGTATTATATAACCGTTCGACTGGTTCTTCCATTCTCTTGGGTTCGTTCTCAACGAATATTTCTTTTAGTCACTTGTGTACCCATTTTCGTCCTTTTACCAAGTATAGCGTTTTTCCTATGCGTTTGGTAATCACACCGTCTTCCCAACTTTGTTTTCCGTTCTTACATACCTACCAAATACATTTTCACCAATTTTGAAATATCTTGCTGTATTATCCATAGCAATTCTTCTTTTCTTACCAGGTAGCATTTTGTCGAAGGCTGATTATATTTTCCTCGCAAACATCAGCACCGCTGGTGACATACCTGCTGGTGTGTTTATATTTCATGTCACTCGGTATACTTTCAGCTACCTTATCCGTAACTTCTTTGTTCGACTTTCTTAGGGCTCTCTGGAACGTATCGAGAAAGCGTTCTACTTGTCTGTTAGATCTGGGAAGGTCTGATGCAGTAGTTACATGTTCTACCCCGAACATATATTTCAAGACATTTTAAACTCAAAAGACACAAATTGCGTTCCATTATCAGACACTATAGTTTCTGAGACGTCAAATCTCGCAAACAGCTCATGTAGAAAGCTTGTAGTAGTTGAGGAGGTTGGCTTTTGACACTTATAAATTTCTGGCCATTTAGAGAAACTATCTACTCCCACTAAGAAGTATGAACCGTTTGAAGAATCAGCGAAACCAATGTGTAGTCTCGACCACATCTACTTTTAGCCAAGGTTCCCTTTTTATCGTCGGTCATTTTGCTGCTAGAGCACATTTTCTTTCACTAAATTTCCGATTTCTCTGACCGTTTTTGGCCAGTACACGTAGCTACCCATTAACGATTTCATCCTCGAAATACCAGAATGTCTAACATGGAATTCCCTCTCCATTTTCTTTTACAGTGTTTTACTAATCTCTGTGTATGCATCAGCACACTACCACAACCTTCACGTCTTGATTTTGTTGCGCACCAGTCCTCTTCCTATTTACTTTTCCTCTCCGCAGTATTTTTTCTTTTCTGTTATGAATTTGTCCTTTTCTGCATTTGGTTTTATGTCTTCTAGGATCACCGGTAATTCGTGTACCACATTCCACATTACTTTTTTATTTCTCCTTCTCATCTTAATGTTGCGATTTCTGTATCTTCGAATGGCTCGTAGTGTTTCGACATCAGTCTGGACAAACCATCTGCATGCCCTAGTTTCTTTGACGGTAGGTGGGTAAGTATTGTATTTTGAAATCATAATGCAATAATGTAGTCTATTAACTGCCCACTTTCTAAAATGGGTTTGTTTCCTGAATTTTGTCCTATTTGTACTTTATTTTAGTACACGCTTGATTTCTATTCTGCCTGTTTCGCACTTATTACACTTGGGAGCAATCTTTATGTTCAATTTTCTCAGTGTCTTGTCTTAAATTTACTATTCTTTCACACTCTTCTAACACTTGTTGTAAGGTTATAGCATGGTTTTGCTCCAGCTTAACGAGGATTCTTGTTCTTACTTCTGCGTCTTTTTCTGCGGTTAGACCCTGAGTAAATATCAGCGCTATACAGGTATAAAAATTAAAATTGCAGACGCTTCTCCAACAATACTAATCCTAATAATTCTACAATATCAATTTTGTGTGAAATCATTTCAAGACTGACTCGCACGTGATGATGATGATGATGATATATATATATATATATATATATATATATATATATGCGAGTAAAAATAAATACAAAAAAAGGGTGGATTTTTTTGTATGATTGTGTATAGAGGAATATATTATTTTGCTTAAAAGAGTTCCAACACTGTCTGTTTTTTATGTTTTATTTATATTCCTGCAGAACTAATGTGGGGTATAGAATATGGAATATACAATATATAATATAATATACAATATATAATATAAAATAAAAATAAAAATGGATGGCACCATGAAATAAAGTATTGAATGTAGATGAAATATTGAGTGTTCAATATAAAGGATCAAATATATAAATATATAAATATA
>NC_068986.1:7657311-7660543 GCF_001194135.2 Octopus bimaculoides | reverse complement strand
TATATATATATATATATATATATATATATTTAATGACACTCCTGTGCAATGAGTACGCTCTGTTGTTCTAATTCCACTTGGGATAGGCTTAGTTACACTTTATTTCAATTCGATATCCCACATACATCTTCCGATTCATGAGCAACAAACTAAGATGCCAAGTAGTCTACATACTATTTGGAACTTCTTCGTCAACAGGAAGATTGTAATGTTTTCTCCCAGAATCTTAGGAATGGTTTCTCTCATAGAGTCTGGTTTCTGCGACTGATAAGTATCTGCTGAACGATTGAGAGTTGCTTTCGTTGGAAATGTCTTCATTTAATCCAAACAATTTTTAAGCTAACCGAAAAGAATCGACATGAGTGGCTCACCATTACTGGTGAAGTTTACATAGTGTATTTTAGTGATATTTCAGGCCATTAAACTTCAATATAAGGGCATGGGGCAAATTTCCCTGTGATATGATTGACATGATGAACATGGGCCTTAAGTGGGGCTAATTGGCTTAATGGACCCCCTGCGTTAAATCTGGAGCTTATAGTTGCTTGTGGAATATGTGCCATGAGTGTACTTCTGTGAGACTTTGCATGCACGTTGTGTATTTGGTCAGTACTTGTGGTTGTGCGCATAACTCGAGTGACAAATTTGTTTTGTGTTTTCATCTATAGACAATAAAAACCACTCACAGCACTAAACCTAGCGATTCTTTGTTTGGTAATAATAAATCTCATACTAAATTTGCACATGGGCATGGTAATGGGAATGAATACCATCATAGGAAGCATTCTAAAAAATACAATCTTATGAAGCCCTTACCTGAGCTTACAAAGGGTATAAGATCTAATTACGACAGCAACAACGACAAAAAACAACAATAGTAATAATAATAGTAATAATAATGATGGTTATGATAATAATAATAGTAATAACAGAAATGAAGCTAATTACAATAATTATCATAATAATGTTACAAGTTGCTCAGAGGCTTCGCACAGTTACGCAAGTTCTTCTAGAAATGCGACTACACCCTAACCTAGTTACAAATAGAGTAGAAATTCATTGCCATGTTATTCCTATGAATAATAAGTTTAATCTGCCTGATGGTTAAACACAGCAGTTTGGATTACCGTAATAGATTACGTAATAATGACGTAATCTCTTATAATACTCCTTTTAATACTCTTATAATCTTCCTTTTAATCTAGATAAACTGTTCTACATATTAGGGAAAAACTTCTTTCCTTCTAGCAGATATACCACCATATATTATGTAAAAATTAAGATTAGAGTTTCGTAATCTACCCTTCCTAATCTATTATATCAGCCCGAAATAATAAATTACTTGGATTTAATAAGAATAGAAATGAAAATGTGATCTAGACTGCTCGCATAACTTCTTATGCCTTAAATGGTTACGCTAATAATACTAACGGGAACATTGATGTTAACGATAATAAGCCGAGACCATTCTGACCTCTAAGTAATAACAACCTCGTTGATTCACTCTTGGATACACATACTAGCAACGGCTACCGTTCGAATACGGCCGATTTCGTTGACAGCCGCCACGCGCCTGAGCGTGAGACACCACCTGCGACTGAATATCAGCCACGTTCCACATAGAATTCATAAAACTGACATGAATGGTGCTCAAATAGAAAATGGGAATGACGAAAACGTTACTAATAGTAATAATCATAATGTGAATGAAATTAATGGTCATCAAACTTTAACGTTAAGTAATAACTCTAGGACTGACCTTTTGGGTCACACTACTGCTTCTAATTTACCCGCGAGCTGTAATGATAGTAGTAATAATATTAGGAATGACAATGCTAACAGGAGCAGTTGTAGCAAGAAAAATGGTAACTGTAAAAAGAATAATAACAATATCAAAAAACATAACAACAATAATGATAGTAATAATAATAACAGCTATGACGTGAATAGTCATAGATTGACTCCAGAAATATGCAAATGTCGGGACCGCGCTAACTGTTAGCTCAAAGGGGCCTGCTTCACAAATAATATCCTCTGTAAATGTAGTCTAAAAAAATAGTACTAATACCTTTATCTTCATAGGTAATTCATTACGTGACTTTAAAGTAAGATTGCGCAATCACTTCCTCCTATAAATATTGCTATAAGGCTGCTAGCCCTTCTGTGGCCGAAAAAGTGTGACAATTAAAGGAAAGTAATACTCAATCTTAGATTGTGTGGATCATTGTTAGAAGGACCTCACCATATTCTAATAACAGGTATGGCTGCACATGATGCTGCACCGAACTTTATAAGATATTATAACATCAGAGCAGCTGCTTAATAGGAAAGCAGAACTCAAGCTTAATAGCTTGTACCAAATTAGATTTGCTCGTGTTCAGGTCTACCTTCTGTAGCCCTTCTAATATCGGAGATGATAGTATCGAGAATACGATTGCTAATATACCTATCTCACTTTTAAAGGGGTTCATCAGCCTGCATTTCGGATTGGAGAGGAAGTTGGAGTATGGTCCCTACGTGTAATATGGCGTGGGGGTCACGTGGAGAGGCAGTCCACACTATCCTCTATATCAAGGAGAGAGGCTAGCCCCTTTGCTTTTGTGTTTATTTCATTGCAAGTTATGTGGAAATGCAAGTTTTCTTGTATATTTTGGTGATGGCGCTTGTAAGAGGTGTTGAGTGTGTGGAAGTGTTTATTTCGTAAATGTTCTTTTTGTCTGCGAGGGTGTAGGTTGGATGATTGTTTAATGTTGGTCATATAGTCAATTAGGGATTTAAGGAAGGGGTTATAATAATGCTGAAACCTTACCTTACCAAGAGCAATACAACACTTCGCAAATATCTCCTTCGGGTAAAACCACCAACCGAAGAGAATATGACCAAAACCTGCGTGTACTCCATCCCATGCAGCTGTGATAGGTTATACAAAGGCGAAACATGTCGCCCCCTCAAAATAAGGGTAGAAGAACATCGCAAAGCTGTGACACGAGGAGATATTGATAAATCGGGTATAGCTGATCATGTATGGAAAAATGGAAACCACCTCCCCCTGTGGGATGAAGTTAAAATAATAGACAGGGAACAACACTGGAAAATACGAAAACTAAAAGAAGCAGCACATATGCTAGGACACAACAACCTCCTAAGCAGACCGAGTGCAGATATGAATAGCATATGGGAACTGGTATTGAGGAAGGATAGAAAAATAATAGATTTATAAGCCTTAAAATTC
>NC_068986.1:7655483-7656539 GCF_001194135.2 Octopus bimaculoides | reverse complement strand
ATATATATATATATATATATACGTATGTGTGCGTATGTATATGTATAAATGTGTATGTATGAGTCAGTATCATGTTTAGCAACGAGTTTATGTAGTGCTTTCGTTTTGCTATGAAAAGAAAAGAAAATGCTGTAATCATGATTTTACTTTAAATCGGGAAAGATTCACAGAAGTTCTGACACCCTGAATAAAAGTATAAATACCCTAAACGTAAGATTTAAAGTTCCCAATATATTCTAAAGTTGCTATCTTGTCTAATATGCATTAATACATAGACGCATATACTACACATAATCATCTACGCCTTACGTATTACCAGGAAAATGGATGCAAACAATAGTAAATTTGTCACGTTATGTTGAGAAGAACGATTATTTTTAGATTGTGTTGCATCTCTTGCTTTAGCGTTCGTCCAGTCCATTTATATTATGCACTTAATATTGACTAGAAAATTCTTTTACTGGGAAAGCTATTTATCTACTTATTCTAGAGGTGATCCGTACATCTCATGACTGTTTTAGAATTCCTCTATGGCAAGGAAGTAAATATGATAATTCTTTATATATCTTGGGGAAAGAGTAACGTCTGTCAGTCTCACCATTATCGATGTCTGCTGTTTTTATAATGTAAAACCAATAATTTTTATTAAAATTATTTTACAGAATCATTACATTATATTACTGTGGATTTGTGAGGGGATTACTTTAAGTAGTATTAAAACTTTCTCAATGGAATACTGAAGAAACTGCATTCTTCATGCATAAGTCGTGCCACATACGTACTTCAACAGCAGGTAAATGGAAAATTAACTCTTATCAAAATCATACTCGTTCTTGTTGCCGATATTTGTCGATTATAACCACCTCCACTTACTAAGATTGTATTTGCGTCCGTTCTTAAATTTCCGTAGAAAAATGAATTACAAAATGCATCGAGTCTTTCTCTGTATAGAATTTTTATTTATCTTATATTTACATTGCGTATATTACAAATATATTAATTTAATTCCATAAATGTTGAGCGTCTAATATATATATATATATATATATATATATA